>NC_029789.2:129474870-129475548 GCF_000816755.2 Arachis ipaensis
TTATATATCTCGCCTTATCAAGGTAAGTTTTTGGTACAAGTGAGGGTATAACACATGTATATGTGTCTTAAATTCTAGAAGGTACATTGTAGTTGCCTGGTGGGCTTACATGTTTTGATGTGCTTGGGATTCTCCCTATTGACGTAAAGGGGTGAACAGAAAAAACATGATGATTAATTAGTTCATGATGATGATTAATTAGTTTGGTTTATGATTTGTCAATTACAAAGTGCGTATACAAAAAGTCAAGAACCCCACTTATCAAATAAGTAGTTTAATTTGGAGTTATATTATTTATATTCGATTTTAGCGAGTGAATATTATTATCGTTAGTTAATATTTTGATACATTTTTTTTACAAATTTGTGTCACGTGTAAAGTGACATTATCAAAACTAAAAATAACATTATTATTAATTTATATAATTATTAGTTACTACTGTTGGGCCAACTGTATGGGGAAGAATCAAGTGAGATAACATAAGATGGGAAGACACCATATTCAAAAGTTAATGGGTCTCTTATCTTATAAACTCTCCACTTTTCCTTACTTTTTTTTATGTGGAATTAACTTTAACACTCCTCACACTTGCAATACTAATAAATACTTAATATGTTCTTTTAATTATTAGATTAAATGTAAAATTTATATTATATAGATCTAGTTCTCTAAAAATAA
>NC_029789.2:129475601-129487060 GCF_000816755.2 Arachis ipaensis
AGTTTAAATATTTGAAAAAAATAATAGAATTAAAAAATGACTCAGATAAAAGATAAATAGATGGAAAAAATATAAAAAAATCCACAAAAATTATACATGATGTGGTAAAAAAAATCTACTTATAAATGATCTCAATACAAATATGACACAATAACATTATTTAATTCATATAGCCGATTCTGCCATTTAATAGGATAATGTTTTATTTTTTTATTTTTATTTTTTTGTTATTTCTCTTTATTTTGATACCTAACTTGGGTTCCAGAAGACATATAGTATGTGGACTTGATGTGAAACATGAGATATGCTTTCTTTTCATTACACAATTTGGATTTGACTTTTTTTTATATATTTAAATAAAAAATTATTCATCAATTTAAATCGAGATATAAAAATTTATTAATTTATGTATTTAATTTTATTTTAGTAGTCAAAGACTGTAAAATTTATATTTGTATAATTTTTTATGATTGTATCAACAAAAATAAAAAAAATTTAATTTTTTTATTTTTGTACATATTATCAACAAAAATGGATCAATTTTTTTTTTATATTTTTTCAATTACTACGATCGAAGATTAAAAAAAAAAGATTTAAGATAGAAAAAACTAGAAAGAAGAGATTTTCTCTCTCATTTTTTTTGTCATTTTTACTCGCAATAATTGAAAAAATGTGAGAGAGAAAAATTGATCCATTTTTGTTAGTAGTATGTGCAAAAATAAAAAATTAATTTTTCTTTTTTGCTGATACAATCACCAAATAACTGCAAAAATAAAACTAGATATACAAATTGATAAATTTTTGTATCCCGATTTAAATTGATAAATAAAGAATTTTTTATTTAAATGAAGAAAACCTTGGATTTGAGTTCATTGATTATTGTTTGGTCTGAAAAACAATCATCTGATCGCTGAAGGAAATACGAATTTGGATCCTAACTCGATGTGTACATGTCTTTATGGAACAGCAAGGTTGAAGCTCTTTTAAGTTATTCCTAAAGTTAGGAATATAAATATAGAAATAATGAGCACAGCAACCTAGCTTGGTTACAAAGAAATGCCTAATAAGTAATGATAAAATTTAATTAATTGTCAATTTTTCCGTTGTTTAAATACCCGTTAATAAGTAATGATAACATTTTAATAACTAATGATAACATTTTAATTAACAACACTATCGATAGAGTGCGGCGGTTTTGAGGTAATATTGCGGCAGTTTTCGATCGCCGCTAAACATATTACAGCGGTTAAATATCCATCAAAAGATAGGCCGTTGACAAACGGATAGGCGATTTAAATTAATCGCTGAAATAATTATCGCAACATAAAAAATAGTTTTGCAACAATTTTTATCAGCTGTCATAAGTGATTTACAAAATGCATATCAATTTTACGGCATCAAAAAGATGGCAGTAATTCTTAACATTAACACATTCATCTAAAAAGAAAAGCAGTGAATTCGTATATATATGACTCAGAATAAGTGAATATGTCAAATATTTGTGCAAGTTTAATGATGAGAATGTTTGTTACTTTTATGTGGCAGTCAAGTCACAAGTGGTTTCAAAACTGCCACTTGGGGACATAATTTTCACCAAGTTGAGGTCTCTTAGCTTCTCATTTTTCCCATTTCACCATGATAGCATTCCATTTTCAATGTTCAATGCCTAGCATCTACACTATTCTAGTTCAGAACAATATAGAGTCTTTTTTTCCAATAGAAAATGAATTGTTGATTCTATATTATATAAATTAGTTAATTTAAAAATAATCTTATATAGCATCAACAAGAATCTTAACAGTATTATATAAATTAGTTAATTCAACCTTACAAAAAGTTAATTTACATTAAACATAAATCACAGGACGACTAAGTAGTTAAGAACAACAACAATAATTTTTTATAGTGAAAAAAAAGAAAAAAAAATAAATAGAAAAGAACAGAATAAAACACAAAATTAACTGATTATTGATTTTTTAAAAAAATATTTTTCAAACTTACATATTATTACACATGTATGGTACATCTAACGCAGAACTACCAAGAAGGGTCTTTTGGATAAGCATAGAAGCATAAACAATAAAGACCTTGATTTCTTTCCATTCATGCCAGATTAATACATTGCAACCTAATCTCCTCTGCCATTGCACTTTTGGATTTCCATAATGTTCCTATGATAATACTACTAAGCTACCACCTAATGTTATTTATTTCGCGGGGCAACTATTTAGCATCTACACTTTTATAGCTAACATAATACCTTGTTACCTAATGCATGTTTCATTCATTCATTCATTTATTGCTAAGATATAAAGTTAGTCACAATGCTAATCCAAGATAATAAAGAGGAAATATATATGAGTAATGCTAATTGCTAAGGATAATATAATCATTTAAAATTATTTTATTTAATTTAATATTTCTAATTTTATATATTTATTACATCTAATATTATACTTTTATTCTAGCATTAATTAATAAAAACAAACAAAAGTTAAAAAAGACAAATTATAACAACTTATATCTTTCAAGTTTTAGTCCTCAAACATTTCACACACACATAACTTATTTAAAAAGAGTTTTAGTTCTATTTATATTAAGAGAAAAATACATTTCATACTCAATTAAGAAAAATTTTATGGTGTTGATACCGCTTTTCAACATGTTACACACACATATATAACTCATTTAAAAAGAATTTTAATTCTATCTGTATTTAAAAAAAAATGTATTTCATACTCAATTAAAGAGAATTTTATAGTGTTGACGCCACTTTTCAGCATATTACACACACATATAATTCATTTAAAAAAAGTTTTAGCTCTATCTGTATTTAAGAAAAAAATGCATTTCATACTTAATTAAGGAGAATTTTATGATGCTGACGCCACTTTTCAGCATGTTATGCTATCTTTGCGTGTCAACATGAGAGTACGACACCTAGAGACGGAGAAGGAGGAGTGTCCCATTCTGCCTGTTAGAATAATCATATCATAGTTAGTTTTGTAATTAAATGTTTAAAGTAGTGGGGTATTGGACCGTTTATTTGTGAGCTCTTTGAAATGCATTGTTTCCAAATGTATTGTTGTGAGAAAAAATCGCTTTTTGTTATGACACTAATTGATGTTTGTAAATAATTAATAGTTTTTCGTCAAAATAATGTATTTAGAAACAAAAAATCTCGAAAAGTTCACGAATAAATGATCCAATACATCACTTTTTAAACATGTAAAATTAGTAAAGTTATTTTAGTAAAAAGCTAAATAAAATGAAAGGATACAAACATTTTTAACTTATAACTATAGAATTTTAATGGTACAAAAAGGAAAAAAATTATTTACCTGTAATTAATGAATGATTTACATTAAAGAAGTGCATCTATAAATAGAAACTTCTTAATTCAGTTTAATCAATTCATCCAATAAAAATAATAGTAACACTGAGTTACATAAAAAATATTTTTTTAGAAGTTTTTTCCTATATTTAGAGAGGTCTACTATTTTTATTAAGAGAGAATGTTATTGTAATCTCGTTGTGATAGAGAAAAGTTATGATTCCCAAAAATAATTATTTTATATAAATTTTTAATTTTTCGTTTATATATTTTGTTGCGTCATTTGTCTGGTACCTAACAATGGTATCAGAGCCAAAAGTTGCTCATTAATAATTTTTTTTTCTGTTGCGAGTTACCACATATTAAAAAATGGCAACAAAGTATGTAATTTAAAATTTAGTGGGAGTAATTTTTTTTATGGAAATTGAAAATAAAAGCAATTTTGAGAAAAAAGACAATTACATGGCAGCAATTGAAGGTAGACCTATTGGAATTATAGATGAAAAACGGAAGAAAATAGATGACAATGTCATTTCAAACTTACACATGGCACTAGGTGATTCAGTCTTGTCTAGTGTAGTAGAGAAAAAGACAACAACAAAAAAATTTGAGATGCTCTCACCAAATTATATAAAGTCAAGTCACTTCACAACAAGATATTCTTAAAGAGAAGACTTTATACTTTTCGAATGAGTGAATCTACATGGACAACAGATCACATCAACAATCTAAATGCGTTATTTTTCCAACTCTCCTCGTTGGATTATAACATAGCAGAAAACAAACGTGTAGATATTCTACTTCAAAGTTTACCAAATTCATATAATCAACTCATCATTAACTTAACTAACAATATTTTGACATATTATCTTTCCTTTAATGATATGGCTACTCCGATTCTTAAAGAAGAATTCATGTGCCAAAATAACAAACATAGATTAGAGAGTTCAAAGCAAGCAGAGGCAATGTTGATGATAAGAGAAAGATCAATAGAGCGTGGTCCGAGTGGGAGCCAAAATAGACCAAAATCACAAGAAAAGAAGTAATCCAAATACTAAAAAAGGTTTTAGAAGAGAGGACATTTTAAGAGAGATTGTCGGAATAAGTAGAGTATAGAGAAGGTTTCAGAAGGATAAAGTTTTCAAGGATGTGTTGCGAGTACCTCTAATGATGGAGAAATCATGTATGGCGAAGCAACAATTGGTTTTAAAGGTAGCAAATAACTCACTGATGCTTGGATTATTGATTCGGGAGCAATTTAGCACATGACTCCTCATCGTGATTGGTTTTGTACATATGAACGAGTCGTGAAAAGATTTGTATTCATGAAAAATGATCACACCTTATAAAGTGTTAGAATGGTATTGTCAAAATATAAATGTTTGATGATTCTATTCGTTCACTTTAAGGATAAGACATGTGAAAGGTTTGAAGAAGAATTTATTGTTGATTGGGCAACTAGATGAACTTAGTTACAAGACCCACATTAAAAGTGAGATGTTGAAAATTGTTAAAGGTGCTCTTGTGGTGATAAAAGTAGAAAAAATTATAACAAATCTATACATGCATATGAGAGATACTTTACAAGAGGCAGAACTACAGAAGCATCAGTTTCTTTAGCAAGTCAAGAAAAAATGACGATGACATGGCATCGCAAATTGAACTACATGTCAGAACGAGCTTGAAAATTCTTGTGGAACGTAATCTCATTACCGGACTCAAATCGCTAAACTTATCTATTTGTAAGTACTGCATTACAAGCAAGCAACATAAATTGATGTTTGGTAGATCAACTGCTCAGAGCAAGCATATATTGGAGTTGATTCATTATGATGCATATTATCCTCTGACAGAAGATGGAAAGCCAACAAATTTTATGGAGGCTTTGCGCAATCTAGATGCTTCTATGTGGATGACAACAATGCAAGAGGAAATCGAGGCATTACATATATAAGAACCAGACCTAGAAATTTGTTGCACTCCCAGCAGGTCGAAAAGCCATTGGTAACAAATGAGTTTACAAGATGAAGCGAGATAGTAATGATCAGGTGGAACGGTATCGTACAAGATTGGTTGTCAAAGGATATGCTCAGAAAGAAGTTGTTGATTTCAATGAAATATTTTCTCCAATGGTGAGACTAACTACTATTAAAGTAGTTTAGGCTATGTGTGCTGCATTTTATTTACATCTAGAGCAATTAGATGTAAAGACTGTTTGTAAGTTAACTAAATCTCTGTACGGTATAAAGCAGATGCCAAGGTATTAGCACAAGAGATTTGATTCTTTCATTATTAGCCTTGGATACAATAGACTTAGTTCAGATCATTGTACTTATTACAAGAGGTCTGGTGATATTGATTTCATCATTCTACTGTTGTATGTGGATGAGATATTGGTGGTAAGCCTCAACAAAGATCAAATCCAAAAATTAAAGGCACAGTTGGCTAGGGAGTTTGATATGAAAAACTTGAGACTAGCAAATAAACTTTTAGGGATACAAATATACCGAGACAAAAAGGATAGGAAGATTTGGCTATTGCAAAAGAATTATTTGAAGAAGATCTTGCAACACTTCAACATGCAAGAATCTAAGCCAATTTCAACTCCACTTTCTATGAATTTTAAATTATCCTCAAGCATGTGTCCTAATAGTAAAGCAGAGAGGATGGAAATATCTCGAGTACCGTATGCATCAGCAGTGAGAAGCCTTATGTATGTCATGATCTATACAAGGCCAGATATTGCTCAAGTAGTTGCGGTAGTACGTCAATTTATCGCAGATCTGGGTAAAAAGTATTGGAATGCTGTTAAGAGGATCCTGAGGTACATCCAAGGGACCTCGAATATTGCATTATATTTTGGAAGATCGAAATTTATTGTCAATAAATATGTCATTTAGACTTTGCAGGTGATCTTGATAAATGAAAATCTAATACAAGATATGTGTTCATACTTACAGGAGGAGCTGTGAGTTGGCTATCTAAATTACATACTGTTGTAGCTCTATCTACTACAGAAGTTGAATATATGGCAACTACACAAGAATGCAAGGAAGCTATTTGAATCCAAAAGTTGATGGAGGAACTCGGACACAAATAACAGAAGATTTCTGTGTATTGTGGCTGTCAGAGTGCCTTGCACATTGTAAGAAATTCTGACTTTCATTCAAGAACAAAATACATTGGAGTATAATATCACTTTGTTCGAGAAGTAGTAGAAGAATGGAGTTTGGATATGCAAAAGATTCATATTAAAGATAACCTAGCAGATGCATGACAAAGCCAATCAACACTGATAAGTGTGAATGGTACAGATCCTCCTATGATCTATTAAGTGTATGAGTAACATGAAATCGTGATCCTTTTAATACCAAATTAACTTTAATTAAGTGGGAGATTGTAAAATTAGTAAAGCTATTTTGGTAAAAACTAAATAAAATGAAAGGATATAAACATTCCTAACTTATAGCCATAAAATTTTAATGGTAGAAAAAGGCGAAGAATTATTTACCTTTAATTGAGGATGGTTTACATTAAAGAGGTGCATCTATAAATTGAGTATTCTTAATTCAGTTTAATCAATTCATCTAACAAGAATAATAGTAATATTGAGTTACATAGAGATTTTTTATTTTTAGAAGTTTTCTCCTATATTTAGAGAGGTGTATTCTCTTTTTGTTAAGAGAGAGTGTTATTGTAATTTTCTTGTGATAGAGAGAAATTGTAATTCTCAAAAAAAAATATTTTATATAAATTTTTAACTTTTTATTTCTATATTTTGCTGCGTCATTTGTTTGATACCCTAACAAAACACTTAGTTACAAAAAACTAACTATGATATGATTATCCTCACAAGCAGAACAGAACACCTTCTCCTCCTCTATTTCACATTCACGCGCCATCTCCACGCATCGTGCTCTTATGTTGACACGCAAAGATAGCATAACATGCTGAAAAGTAGCGTCAGCATCGTAAAATTTTTTCTTAATTAATATAAAGATACCTTCTAAAAAAAATGCAACAAGAAATGTACTACATCATCGTCACTTGCTTAAGAGGTGCGTTATTGTCTTGTCTTTTGCGTTCTCCATCTTTTTTTTTTAAATAATTTCTCACAGTATAAGAGTGAAATAATACGCTCATAATCCAAAAGAAAATTATGTCATTTATAAAATTAATTATAACAAGATATTGTTAACAAAGTTATTAATGAAATAAAAAATTGAGTTAAGTACGATTTTAGTCCTTAAGATTTAGGCCAAAAATTTTATTTGTCCTTAACTTTTTTTTAGATTCGAATTCGTTCTTAAGGATTAACTTAGTTTTAAAATCATTCTTCATACCTAAATTTTAAAATTCTAGACCAAATTACCCCTAACAAAAAATTATAAAATTTAAAAAAAAGAAAAAGAACATAAAAACCATTAACGGAGGAAAAAAGATCCGCAAAGAAGCAATTAATGGAGTATCAATAACAACAACAACACACATTATTCAAATTTAAGAACATCATCGACAATATCATCCATTACCAATAACAATATAGTATTTAAATTCAAGAACAACAACAACATCATTCATTGCAATTTAATATTTCAAATTTAATAATAACAACACAATATTCATGTTATATTTTTTTTTTAAATAAAAAAACTGTTCGCAGAGAAGCAAATTTGACGGCGACAAGAGGAGAGGCGGTGAGGGTGATATGGTGGAGTTATAATGGTGGCAGCGACAATAATTGCATCGTCGGTCGTCGCGCTCTCCCCACCCTCTCTCTCTCCTTCGATTCTTTTCCTTCTTTCATCGCTCTTTGCTTCTCTCTCTCTCTCTTTGCGTCAATAGTGACGCCTTCTTTTTCTTCCTATCTTCTGCTTTCTCCTCCTCTCATTCACTCTCTCTCTCTTTCTCCGTTGGTTTTTTTTTTCTTTTGAATGTGTGTGAGAGTACGAATAACAGAATTAAAAGAAGAAAGAGTGAGTGGTCTAATGGAGATGATGATAGAGTGAGAGTATAATTGTTCGAAAGATGATTTTAAAATCAAATTAAGTGTTAAGGACGAATTTGAATATAAAAAAAATGTTGAGGACAAATAAAATTTTTGACCTAAACTTTAGGGGCAAAAATATAGTACTTAATTCTAAAAAATTTGATTCATTTAACAAATTTAATAATCTAAAAGTTAATTATTTTTGTTAGAGTAACATAAACTTTTATACGTAATTAATTTTAAATGTTTATTCTTTTAAGAATATTATTATAGTGATAAAATCTTTTGTACTTAAGTTGAGTTTATCATAAATGTAGAACTAATTTAGCTAACATAAATTAAATGATAAGAGAAAATGTTGATCGAAAAAAGGTTGAATACCTACCATTATTTTTCAATAATAGGCAAATGCGGTACAAGATTCTCTTAAACAATCTGTGTCAACTGTCAAGAATAGAGAAAGTTAGGTTCAAGTGCCAAAAAGCGATGATATTATCTACGATTTTGGGACACTTCACCCACCAACAATTTCGTGTTGGTGCCTAATTTCACGTTTTCTCTTTAACAAACTGATCCTATATAATCCAACCTACTTTCCTTTTCCCTATTAAGAAAGGAATACATAAATTTTACCCTCAGTACGTAGAGGCAGTAGTTGATTTTCAAAAATTAAGTTTTTTACATCCAAAAAATATCATATCGGTTGGTATACTTGCAATTGTTTGTATACAAGTTTCCGTTACTATATTTTGACTCTAACCCAAATGAAAGTAATACCGTAATAAAAAAAAAATGTATAAATTTTTATTAATTTTGTTTGGATTAACATACATAAATTTTGATTTTGAGCATATAATTTTGTTTAGGTTAATAAATACATACATTTCAATATATATATATATATTCCAGCAAAATGTAATAATGTAAGAAAAATGTTTTAGAATAGAAAAGAATAAAAGAGATTTTGACAAGAATTAAAGGAGAGAGATAATTTTATTGAAAAAATTTTTAAGACGAAAAGATACAATTACTAATTTTTTGATTGTCAACTATATTTCTATTAAAATTAGTAGTATCAAAAAATATTTTAAATTTAATATTATCAAAAAAAATAAAAAAAATTATATAAGGACTAATTTGATTAATTTTTAATTTTTCAGGGATGAAAATGACTTACGTCTGAACTTTCAAAGACTATTTTGATTATAAATAATTTTTTTACATGTCAAGTGCCACGTGTCACTGAACTGACACGTCAACCAATCATCTTGTGACACGTGGCATTAGCCCTCACGTCATTATATCCCACGTGGCACTTAACGTGACACGTCATCATCCAATTGACGGAAGGGCTAACGTGGCTAATCGTGTATCTTTCGGAGACGATTTCGATTAACTTTATTTTTCGAGGACCAAAATGGAAATCATGGCATCTTTTAGGGACGATTTTGACTATTTACTCATAGATAAATATATCATTTCTAGTTTTAAACAATTTTAAAAAAATGAACACAAATTCTATTTAAGTTTGATAATTGATATTTAGATTGTATATACATCTAATAGAGTTATCAACTTAATAATACTAAATATATATTTTTTTAAATTCTTTGGTTCTTTTTTAATTAGCTCATCAGTAACCTATGTTTAATCCTCCATAAATACTATCCTTCAAAAATTTATGTAACAGTGATCTCAATTAAAATATTTCAAAGACAACTCATTATTAGAATAAATTAATTGAATAAATTTACATCAATATGATAAACTTAACCCTTTTTTTTTGTTTATTCTCAACTTTTTTTATATTTTTGGGTGATATAAGACAACTTTAACTAATTTCTTAGGCCACAAAAAAAAAATTATACTCCAATATTAAAAAAGAGTCCCATTACTTTGGCCCAATCCACACAACCTAAACAATTAATGCTCAGACCTTCTCCACTCCATAGCTAGCTGAAACACAAGCCAATCATACTTGCACCGCAAGACTTGGTTTTGTGGCACCTAAGTTTGTCTTGCTAGGAGGTGCATCGGGTTCAAATTCTAGCTATGTCTTAAAAGTTGATATATGAAACCCATTGAAAAATGAAAGGGAGTGTGTGTAAAGGTACTTGACAAAAAAACAAAAAAGCCGATCATACTTAAGCTACACTAACAACCATACCACCAGACCTCAAAAACAACATTTCGAACCTTTCTTTTTGGCTAACAGAGCAGCAGGGTAGAACTGCACACGGATCGAATCGGATCGGATATAGCCTAAAATTCTATCCGATCCGCACTGCATTCATTGGATCGGATCGGATACGATACTTGCAATTTTTTAGGCCCGATCCGATCCGCATAATTGCGGATCGGATCAGATCGGATATCGAGTATATCCGCATAATTCAAAAAAAATGTTTTCAAATTCCATTTGGCTGTTTTTATTAAAAAAAAAAAAAATCATTTTTCACCTGTTTAAGCATATTTAATTTTAAAATATTATTAATAAAAGTTCTCTTGAATAACAAAAAAAAAATAATAACACAAGATTTAAGTTTAATTATTCTAAGTCGAAATACAACATAAAAAATAAAAAACAAGATATCATAAAATTCATAAAACAACACACTAAATTCATACCACATTAGGGTTTATTTTCTTAAACTATACTATTTATATGTGATGTGCGGATATATGCGGATTTGCAGATCGGATCCACGGATATCACTGCCAAATCCGCAATCCGATCCTACCATAATACGGATCGGATTCGATCCAATCCGATAGCTCTACAGATCAAATAATATCCGCAAAATTTAGATCGAATTCAAATAATTACCACAAATATGTGAATATTATCCGATGCATGTGCAGCCCTAAACAGGGACAGGGGCAGTCCTCACCATGTTTTACATGTTAGCATCTTTATATAAAGAATTTCTATTTACATCACAGCCTTTCATATATTTAATTCATTATTTGGATGTTAGATAATCATTAGTATACTAATGTATTAGTAAAATACATTGACATATATGAAAATCTTCCAAAATTATAAATGTAGTGGTCATGATGGTAATTGTTGTAATTTAAAATATCGTGATAAAATAATAAGAGAAACAAAAACATATTAATAGAAGAAAAAAT
>NC_029789.2:129487387-129489706 GCF_000816755.2 Arachis ipaensis
GAAAAAAATTAATTTTAATATAGAACTAAAATAGGATAAAATAAAATATTTTTAAGATAAAAATAAAACATTTTAAATGTTGTAGACAATTAAAATTTAATCCAAAATTTAAAAACTAAAAGAGTAATTTACCCTAACATATATATCATTTTCTGTAAGTAAATAATTGCAATGTTTTTGAACTATTTACAACTATATACGTCAATCGCATTAGGATTTGAGAATTTGATGCAGTTACGAAAGCATGTAAATTGCACCAAGGAGTGTAATTCAAAAAGAGAACCCAAATCACATGTCCCAAACTATTTAAGCAAATCATTAGAAATGAGTTTGTAAATAAATTGCAGTGGGATAGGACTTTTCTTTGAAGCTCATAAATGCCACTGCGATTTACGCTGTTTTGCGTACAAAGGATAAATTTCGATCCGATTTATTTTTTTAGATGGTTCAAAACAAATTCGTTCCGAAAATAGGAGAAAAAGAAGAACTAATGGAATTATTTGTTTTTTTTTTTTATATTACCATAAAAAATAAAATAATTACAGAAAAAATCCAACCAACCAAAATGATCCAACGCATACATTAAACTATCAACATATCATGATAATAAACTAAAATAAAAGAGATCACGCCAAAACCTCAATTTTGTTCATGCTAACCACCATTATTTCAAGTTACACCACAATTGTATTTGTGCCTCCCATTATCTGAAGATGCCTGCCAATTCAAAGGTGTGCATATGATGAATTCTTTTTGCTTTTATAATGTCTTCTCTAGACTAAAAGTCTGTTTGTTTTTTAGACCAAAACTGAAACTAGAGAATTAGAATTCAGTATTATGTTTGGTTATCAAAAAATTATAGTTTCAAGATACAAAATTTCAATCCCTTCAATACTTTCTAGAGACACAATGATCTAAAACTTTTAAAAATAGAGACTAAAATTTTAATAATATTTTTTTTATAAAAATACTCATATTTAACTTTTTAAATTTTAAATCTACCTTTCTATCTCCATATTTATCTTAAACCAAATATGATACCGAAATATAACTTAGTTCAATACATTTTACATTAAACAAAATATAAGGACTTAATTTAGTTTTTGTCTCTCACTCACAATCTGTCTCTCACTCTCACTCTCACTCTCGTTTCCAAACATAGCCTTAAAGAATTCATGTTGCCCACTTTTTGTCCTCGTAGTAACCAACCATGTTAGTCACCCTTCCCACCAGACCATTGACACCAATTATCAAAGCTAATTGTCCAAGTGCTCCATTAGTTTATACAATTGTCCCTTAAAGGAGAAAAAAAAAAACTTGGTACAAGCATTGCCTAGTCTTTGCTTCAAAATCACATCGTCTGATCACAAACTCTCCTTTCTATGAGTCTACTCCAATATTGGCCAACTTACTGCTTCATACTTAAATTCAATACTGAAAAATGATTCAGATATTGATGAGACTCTAAAGTAAATTAAAATTCTGGGTCTATTTGAGTAGATCTCTTCTTTGGTTGCTGTGACTTCAGTGAAAGTTTCATAGTTTGGTGGGTGTTAGATGGATGGTTTCATCATCTTCGTTGCTAGTTGTTTAAATGACAAACCTTTTCCTAAGGTTGTCTCGTCTTCGTCGTTGATATTTTATTTGATCAGTGTATACATTAAATGAAGGCGACCTCACTTTTACAGGTCTTGAACTAGAACTTCCTTCTATTTCTTTCGATTATATACTTTGGTGCATATCATTCGAAACTCACAAATATCTTTCCAAATCTTACAAATTGCTCGATTGTGAGCATTTGGGAAACTTGGACTAACAGTGAAATAATATTTACATCTTCTTGTCAATATCTATTGGAAAACTTGTATATCAGGTGCATCCTTGACCGAGTGTCATTGAAAGTCCATACAAAATATTAGAACTCAATTTTAACCAAATTGACCCAACTTCTATAGAATATTGTATTGTAAATCTGTAAAAAAAAATAGTAGAAAAAACTCCAACTAAATCATTGCTACTAAAAGTTGTCTGCTCTATAGTTTCTATGATTTCACCGTTGTGGTGAATAAGAACGAAATATTTTTTTTGTTATTTTTTCTCATATAAAATAGTTAAAACTGAATAGAAGTCTGAATTAGAAATTGAAATAGAGCACACTATTCAACCCATACTAAAATAATAATTAGAGTAATATTGGGTGAATATATAAATACTATTATAACTAAATGCTCTAAAATATTACTGCTTGTGTTTAATTAAATAACAGAAACCATGAAAAATTTTATAAAAGGAAACACAAAAATTTTAAAAAATACTAAA
>NC_029789.2:129490233-129493580 GCF_000816755.2 Arachis ipaensis
AAACTTTTGGGAAAAAAAAAAGATTCCATTTTTTTTTTTATAAAAACACAAATTTTTTGTATTTTTTTGTTTCTTCTTCTACTCAACAAATAACGTTAAACAATAAAAAAATGCAACAATTTTTTGGAAAAAGAAAAATATAAAATTTTTTAACACAATAATTATATTTTTTTTTTTGTGACTGAACATAACATAAAGAAAAAGAACCTAAGAGAAAGAGTAGCACTTCTCTCTAATAATAATGTCTAAATTATTAAGGGGCAGTAACCACTCTAGGTACACCTGCTTGTTTAAAACAGCAGTCTTAGCCATCAAATCATCCGCTCTGTTTGCTGTGCGTTGGATGAGCACTAAAGTAGCTGTCTAATTGCGATGGAGCATCTCTTTAATTTTGGCAAGCAGATCAGAGTCATTCCTAATCATGCTGGTTGTGCCTCGCGAAACAAGAAGAAACGCATCAAGATTATCAGTTTCACATATGACCTCTTTGCACTCGCAATCCCAAGTCATAACGAGCCCTCTCCAAATAGCATGAAGCTCACAACAGAGAACACTAGAAAGAGGTATACTAGCAGAACAACCTTTTATCCAAATTTTTATGCTGTCTCTAATAATTCCTCCATCTCCAACCGATTGATTAGACCATCTCAAAAGCTAATATTTGGCAAAGCTTCCTGTTGGTATAGTTTCCTATAGAAATCTCTAGTGGCTACCTTAATTCTTGCATGATTCCTTACCAATCTATCATTAATCACTAAAGACTCATTCCGGTTATTATTTCTTCTTGCTGATGCGATATTATGAAAATATCTTGTGTTCCTGTCCATCTCCTTAGCATGTCGAGATCTGGACATTTAGTTCCCGTGTATATCTTGTCTCGTATACCATATCTCACAACATCTTACTAGTGCCTTCCTTCTTGCTTCTACTGTACCATTATATACATCGTAACTAAGCATATCATCCACTTTCTTGATCTCGTTCTCAAACTTTTTTATCTTCTCAGTCATATTTCAAAAGTGCTGCTTGTGCCATCTACCCAGCGATTTTGACAACGCCTTCAGCTTATTCAAAAATTATGCATCTCCCAAACTCCTCCATTCTTCCTTCACCATCCTTAGGAAGCCTTCATATGTGAACCACGAGTCTAGGCTACGAATGGTCTTGGACCCTGAACTATTCTTCTATCTTTCACTATCAATGGGAAATGATCTGATAAATCTCTTGGTCCTCCTCTAAGTCGAGTATCCGGGTACGTGTCTAACCATTTCAAGCTAAACAGACTTCTATCAATATGACTACAAGACTGACCTCTAAACCATGTATACTTGTGATCATTAAGCGTCAACCACCAATTCCATATCATTTATCCATATTTTGAAGTATTCAGCAGATGCTAATAAGCTAGTTACCCCTTTTCTTTCTATATGCACAATTTCTTTGAAATCCCCCATGTAACAAAAAAGAATTTGACACACCCTTGTAATATAACTTAATTCCTCACATAGTAAAAGTTTTTCATCTCTCACATGCGGTTCATATACCAGACAAACTGCGTAGTAAAAATTATGTTTAGTCATCACTCCTTCTACACATAACCACATATCTCCTTTATAGCAATTTATCAATTTAAAAATATATTCATCACATATTAACAGTAAACCTTCCGATGCTCCAATTGAATTAACGCACTCCCAACTAGCTCTATCATTACCCCAAATACTTGCTACATCAAATTTATTCACCACCTCTTTTTTGTTTCTATCAAACCAACATATCTAATTTATATTTATTTTTGAAGCTTTTTATCATATTCAATTTTGCAACTCCTCCCAATCCCTTAACATTCGAAGAGCTTAAAATCATTTATAAATTTTATTACACACCTGCTTACAAATTTTTAGACGACTTCTTCTGATTTTCTCTTTTTGCTTTGATTGTCTCCATTTCATAGCCATTGCTTCATTTTGCTTTTGGAGAATTGCCGTAATGTCCTCCTCATCACTGCATGGAATCGCACCTGATTCTACCGTTAATTTACAAGCCTCCTTATTCTCCGCTATTTTCTCTTCCCGACTCTGAATTTGGTTGCCTCTGTATATGGCTGAACCTTCATTCATATCCACCCCTGTGTCAGTCCAGAGAGACTGAAATTATATATTCAAAAAAAGAATTTGAAGCCCAATAGGAATATAAACAATCATACGCACTGGAACATCAACTTACCTTCCCTCTTGTAACTTTTCGACCAAGCCCAATACCAAGCCCATGGTGCTCAATAAGCGAAACCACTCGGCTCACACTAAAGCATGTGCCATACAAATCACAATTTTCTCTCAGCAAAGCCTGCCTCCTCGGCTCCTCCTGCCAAACAAATCTGCAAGCTGTAGCACCACAACAGAGCTACTTGTTACAAATCATGGTTTCTCTTAATGTGTTATATCCGTATTCAAAATTTGGCGAAGAATCTCTAAGTGTTGTGTGTATAAATATAAATGAATTTATAAGATTGTAATGCTTATAATTGAATCGGTCCAATTCATCTAAAATAAAAGAGAAAAAAAATTATAAACGACCTGACAATTAATTCGACAACTAGACTCTCAAAATAAAAAATATTCTTTTGGCTTAATTTTTATTTTTATGAGACTGATTGATTCTCTATCAATATTTTCTCTCTGTATTAATAGAATAAGTCTATATGACATGTTAAACTGTTAATTTATCCATTAAGAGTCAACTAGAATTGACAAATTCTTTTTTGTTAGGAGTCTCGTTGTCTTTTAAAGATAATTATCAACGTTATTTTATTTTTTATATTTTTTGTTATTTTTTTTAATATATTAACTAAATTTATTGTATAAAACTAAGAAATATTATTGATTTGTAATTTATTTTTATCAATAAAAATTAAATAAAAAATATATTAGTGATTAATATGCCACATAACTATGTTCTAAAAAGAGATCATTAACAAAAAAGCTAATCAATTTCACAAAATTAAGTATTAAAGACCAAAAAAAATGTTTTTTTGTCGAGACCTTAAGGTTCTTTAAAAAAATTAGCGGAAGTCGAAATGGGTATGCACCCAAAATAAAAATATGGGGAGATTATTGCCACACTGAACATAGCTATACATAATTTTGGAGTGATGCTAGGATGGTACCACATTATCCAAAGTGAAACAAAATATTGTTGCTTTTGAAAGTGGCAGTTGTGCTTTCATCATCATATCCTTTCTTTTCCCTATGCATTTTGTTCTTTTGTTTGAAAGAATAGTTCAATTAGACACACAGTTTAAAGCAATGTTTTTTTTCCTTGTAAAGTATTTTTTTATTCTTAATATT
>NC_029789.2:129493651-129494016 GCF_000816755.2 Arachis ipaensis
ATACTTGTCCAGGTATATTCTCCAGCACAGGTCATAGTTGAGCCCATACTTCTGAGAAAACGGGCAAAGTAGAATATCGGTTATTGGATTTATTTGGGCTTTAAATAATAATAATAATCATTAGTCTAATGGTTATCTAACTATTTTATTTAAACAAATCTCGGTGTTCGAATTCCACCTTATACATGTAGCAACTCATTTATCATGGTAGAAAACCAAAATAATAATAATAATAATAATTATTTGAGTTTATTAGAAATTATAATTTTATTTTAGAAAGATAAAAAATATTCATTAAGTTGATTTTTAGAGACAAAAATATCTTTTTAACATTAATTTTAAAAATATTTAAAATATTTTTTTAG
>NC_029789.2:129513987-129518583 GCF_000816755.2 Arachis ipaensis
TAATTATTAAGATTATTTAATTTTATTAAGAATTAAAATGTTATTTTGAGAAGACTAAAATACCGATTTTTTAAGATTTAAGAGACGAAAAGTACTTTTTTTTAACATTATTCTGAAATAGATTGTTCAATTGCATCTGATAATAAAAATTTCATTTTTTTTAAAAATAGATTATTTAATTTTATTAAGAATTAAAATGTTATTTTGAGAAGACTAAAATACCGATTTAGTTTATTTTAAGAGACGAAAAGTACTTTTTTTTAACATTATTCTGAAATAGATTGTTCAATTGCATCTGATAATAAAAATTTCATTTTGATTTTTTTTTAAAAAAAATACTAAAATGCCATTTGGGTTAGTTTTTAAAGGAGCTTAAATAACCTTATAAAATTAATTTCAAAATAACTAAAATACTTTTATAGGATTACGTTGAAAAAGATTAAAATATCCTTCTAATTAAGATTTTTTAATTATATTAAAAATTATAAATTTAAATTTGATTTTAAAAAGACCAAATACCTTTTTGGTTAGTTTTCAAAAGACTTAAATAACTTTTTTAAGGTTAATCCCGAAATGACTAAAATACTCATTTAAGAAACAAAAAATAGTTGGCAATAATTTTAGAAAGATTAAAATACCCATATAGGATTAAGATTGTTTAGATGTATCAGAAATTAGATATTTAAACTTGATTTTAAAAGACTATTAGAACAATCTTTAAGGATTAAATTTAAAAATACTAAAATACCGTTTAGGATTAATTTGATATTCAAAAAAGACTAAAATATCTATTTAGTTCATTTTATGAGATTAAATATCTTTTTACTATTAGTTTTGGAAACTAAAATACCTTTATAGAATTAATTAAGATTATTTGGTTGTATTAGCAACCAGAAAATTAAATTTGATTTTTTAAAGATTAAATAATTTTTTAGGATTAAGGTTGTTTTATTGTATTAGGAATTTAAAATTTGAATTTGATTTTTAAAAAGTCTAAAAATACTTTTTTTTTTAATAGTGTAAGGAATTATAAATTTGAATCTATTTTAATGAGATTAAAATATTTTTTAGTGGATTAATAGTCAAATTTGTCCATATAAGATCACTCAATCTTTAAATTGGTTCTTAAATAATTTTTTTAGTCATATTAGTCTTTGAAAAATAAAATATAAGTCAAATTAATCTTTCTGTTAGTTAAATTATGACATATTATGTTAAGTGTCACGTGACATAATAACGTAATAGATTAATGCCACATATCACAAAATAATTAATTGACATGTCAGTCACACTACTTAACATGCCACATGTCATTTGATAAAATACCCTTAAAGTTGTTAATTTGAAAAAGACAAAAGTACCTTTATAATATTAAAGTTGTTAATTTATATTGGAAATTATAAATTAGAATTTAATTTTAAAAAAGCTAAAATATCCTTCAATTAATTTTAAAAATACTAAAGTATTCTTTTTTGATAATTTAGAAAGGAACTAAAATGCCTTTTGAGGATTAAACACAATTAAACAACTAAAATACCCTTAACAATGTTTGCTACAATATGTCTAGATTTAGTTTAAATATTCAAATTTTTAACAACAACTTTAATCTTAAAAGGATAATTTATACCTTTTAAGTTATTCAAAAAAAAAAAAAATTACTTTAGTCCTTTTGGAATTAACAAAAGGAATGTATTAGTATCTTTAAAATTGAATCAAAATTTTTAATTTCTAATACAAGTAAACAACTTTAATCTTTAATGGATTTTTTTCTTTGAGTGCTATTGTACTGCTATTATATATATAAGTCTTTTTGTCATACATATAAATCTTTTGGCCATACAAGTCATACAAGTTAACTCTAACTCATCAAAATCCACTTATATAATATGCGCGTGAAAATTACGTTGTTCCTCTTTGCATCTCACGTTCCTCTTCCTTCTCTTCCTTCTTCTTCTCCTTTTTTTTTGCGTTTTTCTTCCTTTTTCTTTGTGTGTTTCATCTTCATCGTCGTTTTTTTATTACTGTTGTTGTTGTTGCATTTTTTTCCTCCTCCTCTTTCTATTGATTTTGCAACATTATATATTTTTTCTTCTTTATTTAATTTTTTTCCTTCCAAGAAGAATTATGAGAATATGAAATAAGAAGATAAAGAAGAAGAAACAGTAGAAGATGAGGAGGAGAAAGAGGAAGAGTTTTGAATTATGCAGAACTTATTAGCATACATACACCAAAAATTCTTAAACAATACACTCAAATATCTTCGTGTTACACTCAAATTTACTGCAAATACAGAAAAATATTTCCTTTAATACTGCATTTTTTCCATTTTTTTCCTTATTTTCTTTCATTTTTGCTTAATGGTATATAGGTGAACCTGAACCAGGGTAAGCCTTATATTCTGTCCTTGATGAACTTTCTTACGCGTATGCAAAGAGCTTTTTCTCAGCGTTCCCGTTCGGCATTCTTTCAACAAATGAAAGATTGCCCATACCCTATTGGTGGGGAGACTTCTTAAAATGGTCTCTGTACCAAGGGTGGATGAGGCAGTATCTGAAGTACCCGCACTGGTATTGTCCTGTCGCACTTGACCAAGCAGTTAGCTTGGAGGCTTTCATATACCCTCCAGTTTATTGCCAAACACAGCTACGTGCTGGCACTCAATTAGTAGCGCTGGCGCGTCACTCGGCTCCTCAGGGTCGAGTCGAGGAAGTAGTTGAATGAATGTAAGTTTATCATCTTTCAAGTAATTTTGCAACATTATTTGTTTCTTCTTTTTCTTTGTTTAATTTTTTTGTTTTTATTCTTATTAAGAGAGTAAAACAAGAAGAAACTTGAGAAGGTAAAACAAAAAGAAAAAGATAAATAAGAAAAAAAGAAGAAGAAGAAGATGGTAATGATGATGAAAAAAAGAAGAAGCACCAGAAGATGAGAAGGAAGAAGAGGAAGAGTTTTGAATTATGCAGAACTTATTAGCAATTTAGCATACATACACCGAAAATTCTTAAACAATACACTCAAATATTTTCGTGGTACACCTAAATATCTTCTTGTTACACCCAAATTTGCTGTAAATACAGAAAAATATTTCATCTAATGCTGCATTTTTTTTCTTCTTCGTTTTTCCTTATTTTTCTCTTCCTTTTAGTTGAATGAATGTAAGTTCATCATCTTCTAAGTAATTTTGCAGCATTATGTGTTTCTTTTTCTTCTTTGTTTGATTTTTTTGTTTTTATTTTTGTTAAAAGAGTAAAACAATAAGAAACTTAAGAAGGTAAAACAAAAAGGAAAAGATGAATAAGAAAAAAAAAAGAAGATGGGGATGATGATGAAAAAAAGAAGAAGTAGCAGAAGATGAGGAAGAGGAAGATGAAAAGTTCTGAATTATGCAGAACTTATCGGCACACATACACCAAAAATTCTTAAACAATACACTCAAATATCTTCGTGTTACACCCAAATTTGCTACAACTACAGAAAAATATTTCCTCTAATGCTGTATTTTTGCTTCTTCTTTTTTTCTTATTTCTTTCTTTCTTTTAGTTGAATGAATGTAAGTTCATCATCTTCCAAGTAATTTTGTATCATTATGTGTTTCTTCTTCTTTTTTATTTGATTTTTTTGTTTTTATTCTTGTTAAAAGAGTAAAACAAGAAGAAATTTGAGAAGATAAAACAAGAAAAAAAATAGATGATGATAATGAAAAAAAAGAAGAAGTAGTAGTAGAAGATGAGGAGGAGGGAGAAGAAGAGTTTTGAATTATGCAGAACTTATCAGCACACAATTTGACCAACTCGACCCCTGCTACGACATTTGCACATTTGGATGCTACAATCGTACTATCAAGAGGATTGGCTGCTATATACCGAAAATTCTTAAACAATACATTCAAATATCTTCGTGTTACACCTAAATTTACTGCAAATACAGAAAAATATTTTCTTTAATGCAGAACTTTTACATTACATTCAATTTAAACCATCAACGATGAAACATTATTCACCTACAGAATCATAAACTGCTAACGAAAAAATTAACTAGAATCGAACCACACCTCAACTATTTGATTGAATTCAAAGAAAAATAAGAAGAAGAATTGTGCGTGTATTGATTGAAATCTGTTAAATTAAGAGGCGCGTAAAATGTGGGTGCGTAAGACGCGCGCGTGAGAGTGATTTTGGAAAAAATGACTTGTATGGACTTGTATGGTAAAATAGTTTATGTGTGAAAAATAATTATTTTTTTTAAATTAATTCTAAAAGAATATTTTAATCACTTTATAATTGAGTAAAAAGGATATTTTAGTCTTTTTAAAATACATTTGAATTAATAAGTATTACACTATTCAATAACCTTAGTTCTAAAAGAATATTTTAGTTTTTCTAAAAGGAATCCAAATTTAAATTTCTAATACAATTAAATAAATTTAACTCAAAAATTATTTTAATCCTTTTAAATCAAATCAAAATTTCTAATACAATCAAAGAATATTATTTAATTTTATAAAGATATTTTATTCTTTTTAACATCCAGTTAAAAGTTTTTTTTTCCAAAAGATATAGGTATTTTATTGATATAAAAAGTGAGTCTAAAATAAAC
>NC_029789.2:129519161-129519735 GCF_000816755.2 Arachis ipaensis
AGAAAGAAGAAGAAGATAAGGAGAAGGGAGAAGAATAGTTTTGAATTATGCAGAATTTATCAGCACACTTACACCAAAAATACACCCAAATATCTTCTTGTTACACCCAAATTCGCTGCAAATACAGAAAAATATTTTCTTTAATGCAGGACTTTTACATTACATTCAATTCAAACCATCAACGATGAAATATTATTCAACTACAGAATCATAAACTGCTAACGAAAAAATTAACTAGAATCGAACCACACCTCAACTATTTGATTGAATTCAAAGAAAAATAAGAAGAAGAATTGTGCGTGTATTGATTGAAATCTGTTAAATTAAGAGGCGCGTAAAATGTGGGTGCGTAAGACGCGCGCGTGAGAGTGATTTTGGAAAAAATGACTTGTAGTATGGTAAATGGTAAAATAGTTTATGTGTGAAAAATAATTATTTTTTTTAAATTAATTCTAAAAGAATATTTTAATCACTTTATAATTAAGGATATTTGATATTTTAGTCTTTTTAAAATACATTTGAATTAATAAGTATTACACTATTCAATAACCTTAGTTCTAAAAGAATATTTTAG
>NC_029789.2:129519838-129520879 GCF_000816755.2 Arachis ipaensis
TCCAGTTAAAAGTTTTTTTTTCCAAAAGATATAGGTATTTTATTGATATAAAAAGTGAGTCTAAAATAAACTGAATGGGATTCTCCTAAGATTCTCATATGGAGAAGAAAAAAATATATCTTAAGAAAAGCAAAGAAAGAAAGGTAAAATCAGTAAAGAGGGCTTGAGCTTCTTTAAAAATGGCACTGCAATTCCAAGCAAAAATTGATCGCCGCCTCAGCTACTGACCTACTGTTATAGGTGGGGTTCGTTTTCCTCAAATATTCTCCTGTTAGTAAGGGTGGTAATATGTACTCTACCTGTTTCACTTGATTAGGTAGGATTGCTAACCCAATCTACAACAGGTAAGGTAGGGTACGGGTAGGATTTTTGTGTGGGTCGGGTAGGATGTGAGTTGTGCCTCAACCCTATTCGACCAACTCGTACTCTATATATGCATATGTTATATACTTATATAAAAGTATGTTTTAAGTGGATGTTAAACAAAGACTTCTCACTAAATGCAAAAGATCCTTAGTCATTAAAAGAAGATCATTAATTAATAATTTAAATTTTTTTTACATAAAAATCAGTTCTATTTTAAATTATCATCAAGTTATATAATAATGTTGAATCTTTTTTTGTAACCCGCAGGTAAGGTCGGATACCCGCGAATTAAGAGCGAGTAGGGTTAGAGTTGAGATATTCTCAACCCGCAGATAAGATAGGATTGGGTTTATATAAAAATCTCAACCTGCGGGTAGGGTTAGGGTTGGCTCCAAATCCTACCCTACTCTATCCATTGCCACCCCTACCAGTTAGAAGTTATTTTACTCTTAAAATTAACAAAACGAATATTTTAGTCTTTTAATAAATATCTAATTCAGATTTATAATTTTTAATATAATTCAACATCTTTAACCCTAAAATGGTATTTGCATATTTTCAAAAAATTATTTTGTGCTTAAAAAAATAAAATGGTGTTTTAGTCTTTTTAAAATCAAGTTTAAATTTCTAATTTTTAGTACATTCAAAGCTTATAAGAAGATTTTAGTCTTTCTA
>NC_029789.2:129522089-129522787 GCF_000816755.2 Arachis ipaensis
CAATTAAAAATCTTAAAAATAATATTAGAAGGGAATGTTATTCTCAAAATTAGATTCTAATTTCTAATACCAGTAAACGATATTAAAAATAACAAAACAAAAACTCAACATTTAAATATTTTTTCAAATAAATTTACCTACTAACCTGCTACTAATGATTAAAAGAAAGAATAGGCTATAAAGACAAAATACCATCCACCAATTTATTGCTAACCCCATTAAATTTGCCCTACTTTTTCACATGATGATACACAACAATTCAACAATGATGTATGAATATTTTATTATTTTATGTAAAAGTAGGGAGTGGGTAGAATACTGGAAAATTTCCTTACATTTCAAGGTAAAATGAATTCTTGATCCTTTTATTTATTTATTTTTGTCAAGAACAATAATCAATGGACTCCGTTCTTGTTTAGTGAGTTCCAAAAACTTGAGAATTTTTAATTATTTTAGCGTAGTCCCAACACACAATCATTGAATATATTAGGATCTACCAGGAATGAAAAATGATTTTTATCATTTTCGAATAAAAAACAAAACGATAAAATACATTTTTGGTATGTACTATTATTTATGGTAGAAATAAAATTGATCTATTGTTTGCTTTTTCTTCTTTAATATTTTTAAACACAAAAAACATAAACAATATATTTTTTATTTATATATCATAAAATTATCTCTCCTAAAATTCTAAA
>NC_029789.2:129524566-129525272 GCF_000816755.2 Arachis ipaensis
CAATTAAAAATCTTAAAAATAATATTAGAAGGGAATGTTATTCTCAAAATTAGATTCTAATTTCTAATACCAGTAAACGATATTAAAAATAACAAAACAAAAACTCAACATTTAAATATTTTTTCAAATAAATTTACCTACTAACCTGCTACTAATGATTAAAAGAAAGAATAGGCTATAAAGACAAAATACCATCCACCAATTTATTGCTAACCCCATTAAATTTGCCCTACTTTTTCACATGATGATACACAACAATTCAACAATGATGTATGAATATTTTATTATTTTATGTAAAAGTAGGGAGTGGGTAGAATACTGGAAAATTTCCTTACATTTCAAGGTAAAATGAATTCTTGATCCTTTTATTTATTTATTTTTGTCAAGAACAATAATCAATGGACTCCGTTCTTGTTTAGTGAGTTCCAAAAACTTGAGAATTTTTAATTATTTTAGCGTAGTCCCAACACACAATCATTGAATATATTAGGATCTACCAGGAATGAAAAATGATTTTTATCATTTTCGAATAAAAAACAAAACGATAAAATTGGTATGTAGTATGTACTATTATTTATGGTAGAAATAAAATTGATCTATTGTTTGCTTTTTCTTCTTTAATATTTTTAAACACAAAAAAAATATATTTTATATTTTTTATTTATATATCATAAAATTATCTCTCCTAAAATTCTAAATAACCACT
>NC_029789.2:129525318-129527863 GCF_000816755.2 Arachis ipaensis
TCTTTCTTAAATAAACATAATTACATATAATAAATTATAGAGTTTAATTTTAATATATTAACAATATAAATTGAAGGTTTTAGAATGGTCTAAAAAAGGGGTTAAATCTATGATCTCTTTTTAAATTATTTTTGTTTTTTTTTAATTTTGACTGGAAGAGAACATAATTGCTAAAATACCTATCAAGTAAAAATTTAGGAGACAATTTTATTTTGTCTCTTCACGATACTTTCAGGAACAAAGCAACTTTTACTTTTAGAAAAATTGTGACTTTTAGGATAAAAATAATGTAGGAGACATTTATTTTATCTCTTCATGAAAGAAAAATAAGAAGAGTAGAGAAGAGAAACTCACACAACCATGTATCCTAATTCAGTCATCATATGCAATGTGATTTACATTCAGTCTTTTCCACAACAGTGGTAGAATTTTTACTATTTTTCAAAGATTACAAACATCAATCACCCTAGGATTCAGCTCAATCATATTTGGGACAAACCCAATTTCTACCAAATTTAGATTTGACTAAGTTCACTCCCTAGATTTTCAACCATTAAGTGCTCACCCAACTTAGTAAGAGAATCACCTCAGAATCACATGTACAAAATAGAAAAACATACAAAAGAATTTTGACATAATTTTTTGGCTTTTTCTTATATCTCTCTTTGCCTTTTCTCTTAATGGCTTTTATAGATTTCTCACTATATGCCTTTTTTTATTAAAAAAAAAAGCAAAGAAAAAATGAACACTGAAAAACAGAAGATTCAATATAAAACTCTAAAAGAGAAGAAAGAGATGGCTTGTAAGCTATGAGAGCCAAACTATGTGCTCACTTCTTGAATCAATCTCTAACCATTTACTTCTTTAATAGAAAAGTAAAATTTTTAAAACTTGAACCATGACTTGAACAATTGACTTCCTTCTTTTCTAATATCACAGGAGCAGCAGTAGCGCAGAAGACAGCAGCATTGATTAAAGGAAACAAGCAAATAAACCTTGCTTCTTCTCTTTCATCATTTTTCAATCTTTTTCAAAGATTTTAGTCGTATATCAAAACTTTGACTCCAAATTTGATTCTTAACCTTGATCTGTCGCAGAGTTTCATAACCTCCACTTTATTCAAATTTTTAGTTTGGTGCTTGATAGAAAATAGCATCTTCAACAAGTTATTTATGAAACACCAAAATAAAAAGGATTTTCTAATTTATTTCTTGATTTCAACTTAGCTTCTGAATCCTAACTTTTGACTTGCTTAGATTTGGTAATTCATTTTTTTTTATTTGAACTCTAATCAGATTTTTTTTTCATATGCTTCACGTGAGTGAGAGAGAAGAGAAAAAAGAAAAGAGAGAACATGTTCGATAGTTTTAATTTGATTTAAATAAAAATGAAATTTTCTTGGACAATAAGAGTGTGATATGATCTTGAGCTTGAATCATTAATTTGGCCTTAAGTTTATTTTTTATTCTAATAAAAAAGTATTTGATATAATCAGCAACTATTCCTTTGAAGTATCAATTTGGCCTTAAGTTTATTTTTGATTCTAATAAAAAAGTGTTGATATGATCAGCAACTATTTCTTTGAAGTTTATGGGCCTAAAATTTGTTATTGGACCTCTTTTACTTTTTATTAATTTATGTACAAATAACAAATTAATCACATACATAATTAAATTTTTAATCTAATAATAATATTTAGTTATAATTAATTAATTTATTATTTTTTAAAATTCAACATAAATTATACAGTAGTATAATTATATCTATTTTTTAAATTATTATTTACACTGTCAACATAAAAAAATAACTATTTATATAACTGAATGCATAAGTAAAACTTGGCGTAGGTGTATTCAAATTAAATTCGATAAAATAGGGAAAAAGTTTTCTTGTTTCACACATAAATATGAGAACACCAAAACTTTATTAGGCTTTGTGGTTATACCATCATCAATGATGGTTGCTCTACTCAGATCCAGACTCAGCTAGACATCACCCAACACTTTCAACTAAGTCCATATGCAAATTATGGTTGGCGTGACAAGAAACATAAAAGACAAATCATCCTAGATCCTACTATTATTATAATCAACAATAATAAAATACCGATGCATATGCTTTTCAATGTTGATTGGCGAATTCAATAGCATTATTCATGTCTGATATCCAACGTATCTTCAGTTTAAATTCAAATCAACCATAGATAGTGTGGGAATACGTAATAAAAAACAAAAGAGTAGTCTGTCTTGCTATAAGGCTCGATCATCCTTATTAGCCACGTTTTTAGTTTGCAACACTAACTTGAAATTTATAATTTTTTCAAGACAATTAAAATTTAAGTAATGCTAAGAAATCAACAGTATATCAGCTAATTTTTGTTAACATTCTAACAGATTGTCAAACAAAATTAATATGAAATCTATTAAAAATAAACTTTTATTGAGTTTAAATTTTTAACGTTTACAATATAAATTCTAAGACTTTCTCTTAAAATTTAAGAAGTAATTATACTTTTTATTTTTATTTTTTAAGAAAAAGTAAGTTT
>NC_029789.2:129528699-129529187 GCF_000816755.2 Arachis ipaensis
AATGAACCCAAAAAAAAAAAAAAGAAATAGAAGACTTCAAAATACAGCTTCAAGAGATTATAGTGTTTAAATTTTCAAAATAAGGGAATGATTCTGCAAGCAACTTATTGAACCGTTCAAAATTGACAACTTTTGAAGTTGGGCTATTACCAATAACAATATCATAAGGAAAAAAAAAAGGAGAATTAAAATTTATAAAAAAAATATCGACTCTCGAATTAAAGAGACTTTTCGAAAGGAAAGGAAACAAGCTATAACTCAAGAGGTTTAAAGAATTTTTGGGGTTAAATTTGAGGAGAAAGTTGAATTTAGTATGGTTGAGAATATTGAAAATCTTGTGGTTAATAATCCTAGCAATATCCTATTTGTTAGAAGAATTTTGGGATCTTATACTAACTCCAATTTTGATTGTACCAAATTCTTGATAGTCACTTGACATTTCTCTATTCATAAAATAAATTAAAAAAAAAGATAAAAATTCGAGACTA
>NC_029789.2:129530446-129531838 GCF_000816755.2 Arachis ipaensis
AGCTAAATAGCCCAAATATTCTCCGATCAAAAACAGAGGAAAAACAGAGAGAAACAGGGGAAGCATGCAAATCCTCCCTCAGCATCCCTCTCCATACATTAGCACAACTAGCACAACTAATTAATCCAATATGACCCTTTTACCCTTCTCTTCAGATTCTTATGAGTCGCCAACCGATATCGGCCGGCCGGAAATTCCCAACGGCGACCGAGAAATCGTCCGGCTAATTTCCCTAAGAATCTCAGGTTTAGCTAAATAGCCCAAATATTCTCCGATCAAAAACAGAGGAAAAACAGAGAGAAACAGGGGAAGCATGCAAATCCTCCCTCAGCATCCCTCTCCATAAGCATACATCATTAGCACAACTAATTAATCCAATATGACCCTTTTACCCTTCTCTTCAGATTCTTATGAGTCGCCAACCGATATCGGCCGGCCGGAAATTCCCAACGGCGACCGAGAAATCGTCCGGCTAATTTCCCTAAGAACAGGCCTCATCTCAGGTTGCCCAGGTGCCAAATCAATTATTATCTTCTCACATGATTCCTGCTTGATCTTCCTAACCTGGCTATGAATTGGAACACCCTTTGGAGAAAAGTTTCCATCTTCGTTCACCATCTTGTTCTCCATGAACAAAAAATTCAACTTATCTATCTTCAGAACAAAGCTTGTAAAACTCTGTAAAACCCTGTTTTTTTCCTTTGTTGGTTGTAATCTCTAAGAAGTTGAACCAAGAAAAGAAGAAATGAAAAGCACTATGTGTTTGGATATGTGCGTGTTGTGTTTATATAGAGAGAGAAAACCGTAAGGGGAATTCAAGATTGAAACGTAAAGGGGAAGAGAACACAGAGAGAAAGTTTGGTGGGAAAGCTCTTATTTTTTTTTTATGGGATCAGTTTGAAGATGACTATATTGGACCATGTCGTTGACGAGATTCTAAATTTCTAATAAAATGTGTGCCACCTCAGTTTGGACCATATAACTAGATAAGATTTTCTAAGCCGTTTGATTCGATCAATCTTGTGGTGGATAGCGTCTAGCACTGTTATTAAAGAAGTATTCCGTTACAGGAACCCACAACTTTCGATGATTCTATCCATATATAATTTATAGAAGAATGTTAGAAGACAGCAATTTTTGTGATTTATAGTCATTAAATAGTCATTAATAATGATTTTAATAGTGTGAGATTGATGTGAGATTTCATCTAATGATTCATTTTTTTTACTAGTTACATGTTAGCCAAAATTTAATAAAGTTACTGGCCTTTTAGATTTTTCCTAATTTGAATTGTGTTTATAACGTTATCTTCATCATATGTTTTTTTTCTTTTCTTTTTTTTCCTAGAAATTATACAATAAACAATAAACTATTCAGATTGGATGATATTAT
>NC_029789.2:129531845-129532674 GCF_000816755.2 Arachis ipaensis
TGTTTTGCCTTTACATATGTCCTTAAAAAATATATTAACTAAACTTTTGTATTTAATATATAAAAAATCTAAATAACTAACATTCTCCTCGACCAACATTAACAAACTAAGCCAATTTTAAAAGAAAACGCTGAACAATAGAGTATAAATCATTTTATCGGTCCAAATGCACTTCTTTAGCAGCACAAGATATTTGAATTATGGTAATTGCTACGGTGCCTACAAATATTTGTTTAACTTTTTAAAAAGGTTAAAAATTAATATTTAATTTTAAAAGTATAAAAATAAAAATTATTAAATATTTAAAACTTACCATATCAAGTAAATTAGATAAAAGTTAAGTACCATACCATAAGCATCATAGAATTTACCTTGAATTATATCGTATATGTTAGGACTAAATCAAATCACTTTATGAGCCAGCTCAAACTTAATTTATTAATAATTTGATAAGTTAAACTTGTGAGCTGATAAATCGAATTTGAATTTAAAATTGAGCTAATAAATTAAATGAGTTGAATTTGAGTTTGGATAAGCTCAACTCATTAGTTCGTGAGCTGACTCAATTATATACACACACACACATATATATATCTATATATTACAAGCATTAGACAATACAATTCCTATCCCTCTTACAGAATATCTCAAGATAAAGGCGAGGGTACAAAAAATAATAATCTAAAGCAATACAGAGCATTTCAACAACTAAATAAACTCTTCGTGACTTCTACGCCCATATCTTGAAAGGGGAAAAATGTAGGGGGGTGAGAACATCATCCTCGAAAGGGTTCTCAGTAGAGGGTTTTTGGAAATTACTGTAATAGGA
>NC_029789.2:129537845-129539182 GCF_000816755.2 Arachis ipaensis
ATTAGCTAATGAACTTTCGTTGAGGCGAGTTTGAGCTTACGAAATAGACTATGAATAGAGTGAATAGAGTCGTGATCCAAGTTTAATTTTCGTGAACCGAACTTAAGGTTGGTCTAACTCAACTCACTTTCAACCCTATAATTTGATAAATCTTGAATTAGCTAATGAACTTTCGTTGAGGCGAGTTTGAGCTTACGAAATAGACTCAATTGTTAATGAATAGAGTCGTGATCCAAGTTTAATTTTCGTGAACCGAACTTAAGGTTGGTCTAACTCAACTCACTTTCAACCCTATATTCTGCCAAATTTGATAAAAAAAAATACTAGATGTAACATCCATTCTAAGATATACTATTTTTCTACAATTCTTATATTTATTAGACGTCTACTAATTTTATAGTCAGAAAATTTCACAGACACTACCCACATCAAAGTCGTCAATTACGACAAATTGAAAGTCTCCATCTTCTTAAAAATCAATCCAGATATAGTGTTTTGGTACTTGATGGTAAGTGGTAACATCTGGTGCTAATCTTTGTACTTGCACTATTACTAATGTCTATGGAGGAATTCAATGCTTTGTCCTAACTGGTCACTCTATGCTCCTTCATTCCATTCGTATAATTCATTGCATGGTAGCTCGAGACTCAACTATTCACGTGCTTCATGTATTCAGAAAATGTAAAACCTATGTAGATACCATCACAAAACATTGCCGCCACCAAGTTAGTTAGTTTTTAATTTATGAATTTCTCTATTTCTTTTCATCTAGTTACGTTGCTTTTCTTTTTCTCTTTTTAAAAAAAATCATTTTTCTCATATATCTTATTATATGTACTATTTTTTGTGAGTTGATGTTGATTTTGTGTATATATAGCAATAATTCAAATGGATAATTATAAAAATATTCATCAGGATTGGATGCTCGTTCTTCCCCAAGTTGCCAAATTGGACAGTGACTTTAGAATTACGATATGGACGAGTAAGTGCGTGGTTGATTATTTGATTACGTAGTAAATCGTAGTGTGCGGTGCATATTGCAGAATTGCATGTGTTGTATAAATAAGGTGCATGCGAATAATATCGGCTGCCATACTTTAAGGATTGGAAAAGTATAGATAACTAACAACATTTTTGAATAATGTGTAAATAATGTAAATTAATAGGATTAAAAGAGTAAATTAATTTTAAATTTAATTAGTAACATTAAATTAGGATGTAGTGTATTTTTATTTGATTGGTGATTATTTATATTATTCAATATGGTCATTGTTTACATAACACTTCCAGATAGATTTAATTAATTAATATATCTCCTTAAAAGTTAAAATTATCAG
>NC_029789.2:129539218-129542938 GCF_000816755.2 Arachis ipaensis
ATATTTTTTATTATAATAATATTAGCATGTATTATTTTTAATATTCGTGTTAGTAAAATCCATGTTTCAAATACCGCATGCTTTTCGGCAAATGAGAATTTAATGATTCTATGTGTGAATAATTGGACGATATGATGGGAACGTGGCTATGGTCAAAGTTTGATAAACTATGTATTGATTTTTGTCTGAAATGAAATTGGAGGCTCAACGAATTCAATTGCAAGAGCCTCCTAAACTTGGAGACTTCGTACTTTGACCCCTACTTTGACGCTTGAGTTAGGTAGGCCGGTCAATTAATTAACCAAAGTATTAACAAAAGTATTGTGTATAGATTTTAGTTACAAGATTTTTAAATTTTATTTTTCAGAATATGTTTTTTTTTTATATATATATTTAGGACAAGTTCGCCACACCCTCGTTCGTTGCATCTCCGGTGAACTCTAGATTGAGTTTGACAGACTATATAATCTTGGTAGGGCCATTTTCATTTGTTCCTTTTTTTCCCAATCTCTCCTCCAAATTTACTTTATTCCTCATTTTTGTCTTTCGATGTTCGTGAAGTTCGTTATTCACGACATCCTCAATTTCAGGTCAGTAAATAATATGTTAGTTAGAGTTACTTTTTTTAGGTTAGTTAGAGTTACTGTTTACATGTTAGTTAAAGTTATTAGTTAGTGGTTGCATGTTAGTTAGAGTTACAGATTTACTCTTTACATGTTAGTTAGAGTTACTGTTTATATGTTAGTTAAATTTTTTATGTTATTATTTTCAGTACAGTTGTTATTTATTGTTTATGAAATGTTAATAATCAGTATAAGTTATTAGTTAATTCTTAGTTAGTTTAGTCAAAATAATTAGATTAAGTTGTGAGTTACAAGGTAATTAGTGGAATAATTAGTTAGGTTAAGTTAGATTAGAAAGAAACATGATTAGTAAAATTTAGGGTTTAGTTAGTTATTGATTAGGATATTAGTTGACGGCATCATGTAGTTGGGTTAAATTTTAGTCAGTAAGTTCATAAACTGATTAAGAAGTAAGGTAGATAATTAGTAGTTTTAAATACGTTTTTTAAGAATTTAGTTAATGTTAAAGGAACTGAGTTTAACATATGTTATTTTATTTTACTAGAGTGTGATTAGATGGAGCAGTAGTTATTGAGCTACGAGGATATGCTTACAGATTAGATCAGGTCGAGCACATTGCTGACAGACTTGATCGAGTGGTACGCTTTTGTCATTGTTGTTTATTTCATTGTAATTAATAAATAGTGAACTTGTTATTTTATGTGTTTACGATGTTTTTTTTAATTTTATGTTTTCGTTTGGTAGGTGCTTCGGATCTTATGCCCCAGGCGGAATTTGATGACACGGCCGCTGGAGTAGATTAGGCCATATCTCAGACGAGTCGGGTTTGAGTACGTGGCCTATATGGTTGAGTTCTAGCACGATTGGCCACTTGCCTCGGCGTTGATAGAGAGGTGGAGGCCTGAGTCGCACACGTTTCATCTACCATGCGGGGAGATGACTATCACCCTGCAGGATGTGGCCTATCAGCTGGGATTCAAGATCGGCAATGATCTTGTAAGTGGATGCATAGGTGGTTGGGAGCAGCACCATCTGGAACAGATGATTGAGGACTTTTGTCAACAGCTACTGGGTGTTATTCCCAGCCCAGATGACAGACAGTCACAGACCAAATGGATTGTGAAGCTGACATGGTTCCACAACACCGTTTGCGAAGAGCTGGAGCAGGATGCCACTGAGGAGCGCCTGTTGAGGTACACGAGACTTTACATCATGCAGTTAATAGGGGGTATCCTATTTCCAGATGCATCTGACTCTCGGGTGCACATTAGGTGGCGCCCCCTCCTAAAGGACCTTGAGACATGTGGCCGGTTATCATGGGGCTCGGCTGTGCTGGCATGACTGTACCTCCAGATGTGCCGTGCCACGGAGCATGGTCAGCGTAACTTGGGTGGTTGCGTCAGCTTGCTGCTGTCTTGGGCCTATCACCATATTCCACTGTTACGGCCCGATGGATTTGATACTCGTCGGTTTCAGTTAGCATATTGTATATGGTGTATTTTTTAATAGCGAATAACCATAATGAAATAAATTTTACCGGGCAAGTACATCTGCATAGCGAATAACCAACGAGGAAGCTCGTTGTATGACTCCTCCCAATTGCCATATATTCTAGCAATGACTCTCTGTTTTGCAAGCCAAACATTTTTGTAGGACGCCTTGTAACTGAAGTAATTCTCCACACCTCCTTGTAGAACGCTGATGCTGATTGTTGGATCTACTTTGACCATTGTAAAAATGTATTGAGCAATCACCTTCGAGTCCAACCTACGATGGTCTTGCCCCATCGATGTTTGCATGCAAGTATGAGGACCAATGTATCTCCTAACCTCTCACTTTTCTTGCTTTCGGCGATATGATATGAGTATGCTTCAATTACAATTGGGTTCGAACTGGATACACTGTACATTATATCTCAACTGGTCACTCTCTACTATTTTGTACTCCGCAGCCCTCCTGATGCTGTACCTCTTAACTGCCAACATGACTTCTTCCTTGTTCTGAAACTGTTGTCCAACATCGAACTCATTGCTTGGATCCTCTTCGGGGCCTCCTTGGATAAACGACTAATTTGAAGTCATTGCATCGAGATTCAACCTAGAGAAGTGGTCCGGCCGGTCATATGGTTGAGAAATAACAGAATGTGTCAGAGCGATTTGTGTATCACTGTAGTAGTTCATCTCTTCTTCCTTGTCACCATCATCAGGAATTTCGAGTGGTTCATCATCAGTATCGTCTCCATCATCGGGGTTAATTTCATACTAATCGATCATCGGATCCTTAACAGCAAAACCCTCATGACTTTCAACATCGTCACCCATTAAGTCAGCATTATGAACTTCAATATTAGACCCTTTATGACTACCTTCAGGTGCCATATTTAAATCCACCATCGTCCGTATGATATTTCGTCTAACAGCTCCACTCAATGAACTATCGTCGATAGTGTCTGCAGACGATCCTCGGCCCCTCAACTCAACGAGAAACACGAATAATTCCAATAGATGAACATCTGTCCATCGGTTGTGCCACGACCTTATAAGACGTACATCCTCATCATCACGTAAACGATACCTAATTCAAAACAACAAAAATATTTCTCACAATTGTGGTCTAATAAATATACTATCAACAGAGACAAGACAACTGTGATATACCTTTTATAAGATAAACTGCCATCTACATCGGTCGAATATCTGTAGTAAAGTTTTTTCACTCTTTTTTGTCTCTTGCTTCCCAACGAAATGCAATATCAGATTCTTTAATGCTGTTAAACTGTTGACTTCCGCTGTCATATAGGAAATTATTGGTTGGCCCGATCTAAAAAAGATAGAACCTTCTTCATCATACACTATTTTACCATCGTAATGAATGGATAACAATGGATTTCTTGACATTGTAGAAAAAAAATAGCAACAATGAGAACGAAAGTGGATAATGAAATTGTGGTTCTGAGCTCCGCTCTCCAACATGCATTTATTTTGGAAGTCCAACCTAGAGTTCGCCGGGGGTGCGGCGAACTTGCCCTAAATACAAAAAAAATCGCATTCCAGAAAATAAAATTCAAAAATCTTGTTTGGAGAATTATTTAATTTTTTATTTTATTTAAGAAAAAAATATATAGATTTTATCATTT
>NC_029789.2:129543011-129591414 GCF_000816755.2 Arachis ipaensis
CTTAGCTAAATATTTTGTTATTTTAATTTTTGAAAGTAAAATTTATTCTAAGATTCAAACGCTCCAACAAAAATATTTTTAATTGTTTAGTGACGATTTTTACTGTCGTTAATTTTTTTGTGACGATTAAAAAAGTGTCCTCAATTTGAGAGTCTCCAAGAGATAGAGCGACAATTTTAAACCACCATTAATAAAAATGTCGCTAAATTGTTTGTAATAATTTTAAAAATATAAAACTATCATTAATTTGTAACACTTCTTAGGTGATTTTTTATGCTATATTTGTTGATGACCAGAAATTATGACTAAATTAATAATTCTTGTGAATTTTTTTTTTATATTTAGTGACCATTTAAAACAGTCACAATATATTTAGTGATGATTTGGAACTGTTATTAAAGGATTGGATGTCAGTATCAACGTCGGAACGCCAATAATATCAGCAGTGTAGTAGATGAGAGAGAGATGAGGATTAACAAGTTTTTAGATAAATAAAGAAATATAGAATGTGGTATTTTGTATTCACTGTGAATTAAACGTTGAATTGTACAGATTATATATAAGAAGAAAATTTGGACAGATTGGCAAATCTTCTAAATTTTATCTATTCTAACAGAAAGATTCCTACAATATAAAAGAATAAAAAAAATCTATGCGGAATCATTAGTTCTAGAATGTACAAAAGGAATAAGAAGATAAAGAAGAGAAGATGCCATTGCTGATGAACCTATGTGTTATTGTGTTGGGCTAAAGAAAGTAAATTGTCTGACAAGGATAGAGAGATGAATATTTATATGTGTACTTTGAGTGTGAAGTACAAAAGAAAGGAATTAAGAGTGTTTTTCTAGATTAGACATAACAATTAGAGATTATTAAACAACGGTTGGTCTAGACTGTAACACTCTTATTATCAGAATGTCAGAATGTCACGCTTCTAGCTGCGTCACTTAGATAGCGAGAATATTACGACGACTTCTATATACTTAATAATAAAATAGAAGCCTTTAATTCGAAACCGTATCACTTTTTTTTAAAAAACCGTCTGATAGTGAGGATATTACAGCGACTTCTATATACTTAATAATAAAATACGAGCCTTTAACTCGAAACGGTATCGCTGTTTTCTTTGAAAATCCGAGATGCTCTTTTTCTTTTTACAAACATGCATATATAAAATAAATTCAATCACAATATATATATATAAACATACAAGACTTCTTATACAAGTAACTTACAAATATACCTTTAACAAAAAAAAACTTACAAATATACCAGACTTACATATCATTACAAATCATGACTCCTATCCCTCTTACAAAAATATATAACAAGGCGAGGGAAAAACTATAGGGTAAGAACATAACTACACGGTCTCATCGGAGAAGTTTCAGAATTGTCATAAGAAGATATATAAAAGAAAATTGTTTTCAACCTCAGTAATCATCGCTCATCTTATGAATCTTTTCGAAAATCAACAATTACTTATCAAAAGTTCAAATTCATATTTCAATTATAAAAATTCAAATTAAACATAACATTCCATAACATTTCACTACTTACCAAAGGACCATATAACCAAACTTACCACTGATTCATCCAATCACGGCCTCCAGTCCAGACATAACTAAATCACGGCCTCCGACCCAATACAAATCAAGTAACAGCCTCTGACCCAACATAAAATCAAATCAACACTCAAACCACCATAATCCGAACCAACCAATCACAATCACAAGTAATGAAGTCCAAACACAATCAAGAGCAATTACAGCAAATATAGCGATTAGCAGTTAATCAGAAATATTCACATAGGCAAACCAAATATAATATGCACATCCAAATAATGTCACATAGATGCATATGATGCATGCCTATCCTACTGGCTATGAGTTCACGCGTCGGTTAAACTACCAAAACCTGACACATCCGGTAGCTAACCCGGATACCACAACACGAGCAAGTGGGACTAAACCGCAACCCTTGTATTTTACCCGCTTAGCCCGGAGCAAGTGGGACAAACCACAACCCTTACATCTTATCTAGGTGTTTCAAGTCTCAACTTGGAGCAAGTGAGACAAGTCTCAACCCTTGCATCTTACCCAGGTGATTAATCAGTAATCATTAATCGATTTCCAATTAGAATAATTATAATTACAATCACACATAATCATACTCACACTTTCTATTCCCAAACCTTTGAATTAATAATTAATTAACTTTTCAAATCTTTAACTAAATAAATAAATCTCTTTTCATTGTTATTGAAAAACTAAATAAGTAAATCATAAACTAATTTCTCAAATCAACCAAAATCATAGAACTCATTTTTTTGTTTAACCTTGAATAATCCAGTTCATTACTTTAAATTTATTAAAATCCTTAAAACAATCATTCTTTAATTTGAATCTATTCATTAAAACTCATTTTCATTCAATTAACTATCCAAAACGTAATTTTTTTTATAATTAACCAAACCAACATAAGTTAAATATTCAACTCACTTCTATTACTTCAATTTTCTCTAAACCTCCTCAAAACATAGTCGTTAAATCAAAATTAATTAAACAAAACTCATTTTTATTCAATCAAGTACCTAAAACTGATTTCAACTTCGTTTCTTTAGTTCAAGACTTCCCCCCAAAAGAGACTAACAAATAATTTTATTTTACCAAATTAAATTTCAATGATTTGAATTCACTTAAATACTTATAAAGATTTCGGCAACATCTCCTTTAAAATTTGGGCTTTGCCACCCTTCAAGAGTTCCAACCAAACCAACATTCCTCAACCCTTTTCTCAACATACCAAAATAAGCTCAAAATCTCGATAATCATACCATCATAATTCAGTTTAACAATTGACACAACTCAGTCAAGAATCCAATTTCAAGAAATTCAATTTAACAATCAAACATCAATATCTTCAATCACTCAACATATTTCAATTCCACAACAAATATAGTATTATCAATCAACCACTTCAATAACAACCAACTCAACATATTCACTTAAAGTCATAATTTTCAACCTTCTCAATCAATTAATAATCCAATCAAGTAAACAATCACATTCATCCAAAATAACTTAGTTTAATCCATAATACTTACGTAAATCACAAAATATATTTTTCACATCAATATCTATTTATAACAAAATATATTTTTAATCCATAATACTTACGTAAATCACAAAATATATTTTTCACATCAATATCTATTTATAACAATTTTGTAAGATCAAATTATATTTTAAGGAAAGCCCCTACCTCAAAAAGTCAAAACCCGTAAGCCATAAAACGCGTCAAGACCCTTATTCTTCCGGCGCACAACAGCGACAGCTATAACCACAACTCCAATTTACGTCCGCAGCAACAACGGCAGCCTCAATCGCGACATGCAATAACCAGAATTCAACTCTACGTTGCCAAAATCTCATAATCTTCACCAAACTCTTAACAGAACACATATACACTAGCGGTGAGAGTTTTTAAGATAAGAACAACTTACTGTGGCTAAAAAATAATAAGACAACGGAGTGGCAGTAGCTCCGGCTGTATTTTTCGGTGACCAGAGGCACGGCAACCACAACGGCAGCAGATAGAAGTGTGGTGGCCATGGCAGCAGAAACAGAGGAGCTCCATCCCGTCTCTCTCTTGTGAGCCAGCAAGGACAATGGCGACGACTTCATCAGCAACAGCGACTGGCGCAACAGCAGCAACGGGTCGCAGCTCCTCCCTTCCTCTCTTCAGCGATGGCGACGCGCGAAGGCAACTCTCTCTCTCCCACGGTTCTGGTCGACGACGTCCTTCTCTCTCCTCTTCATCAGCGTCCACAACTTGGCAGCGGCGGCGGCGGCAGAGCTTCGGCGATGGCAAGGTGTGACGCTTCCCTATCTCTTCTCCTCCCTTCCCATCGCAGCTCTCCCTCTCTTTGCGGTTCCCTCTCTCGAACGCATTTCTCTCTCTCGGTTCTGGTCTCCCGATGGTGACGCGACGGCCCGACAAGCTGGACGTTCCTGGGCAGTGACACAACGGTGGGAAGGTAGCAAGCTCCTCCCTCCTTCTCTTCTTCGTGCGTGGGTGTGTTTTTGGAGAAGGGGGTGGCGGCTGTGACAAAGAAAATGGTATAGGAGTGTGTTTATGTATAGTTAGGGTTAGGATTTTGATTTTAGAAAAAAATGGTGAGGATAGGTTGATAATTTCTAATGAAAATAGGGGTAATATAGTAATTAAAAACTAATTTTAATCCAACAAAATTATTTTTAAAAATGTACTATTTATTTATTAATTTATAAATGATTTTTAAATAAATATATGGGATCCTATATAGATATAATCTTGCAACCGCTGCTACTGTGGTAATTAGAGCAATTTATCGTCACGATCTGAGCATCACTATTTAGAGTTATTTATTTTTAATATTAGGATAGATTATGGGTAATACCCAAAAATTAGGCTCCGAGTGTGTTATGCACAGATATGGATTTGATAATTGGCATATTCAGAAATCGTTAATAACGATTTTAAACAAATTGTGAATAGCGTTTTCTATTAGGAGAGAGAGTGTGAAAAGAAAAGCTGGAGGCGTTGGATCAAGTGAGAACGGCTAGGATCAATAAATAAAATAAGGGTATCGATTTCATGGGGGTTTGAGCAGAGAGACAGTGGATAGCAACCGCAAGATGGGCGATCTACGGCTGGGAAGCATGAATCAAATCGGTACTTCCTATTTGATGCTGTGTCCACGTGGCTCGCATGCAGTGAGCTCCGGTGTGGTCCGTGACTGGAAATGGATCCTTTCCAGTTTTTTTAACACTTGAGAAAATGCAGTGTGATCTCTCACCATTAATTTTATAAGTGAAGCCAAAATTAAATATAAGAGAAAGTGTAATGAAGGGTGAGAGATTACAATTGACACCATCCAATTTTTTCTTCACTGGAGAGGATCCATTCCCTCCGTGACTCCTCTCTCCCCAGAAGCTCTCACTCATCATTGAGAAGACCAAAACACCAAAACACAAAATGTGTGTTAACTCTCTGCTCTCTGTTTCGGTTCCTTTCTTTTTAAGTGTCATTGTTTCCATATGAAGGTTGCATGTTTTGTGGAACTCCAGATTTATCTTTTTAAAGATGGAAAATAAAAAAATCTCAATGGATAAACATATTGTGAAATATCTTGATCATCCTTTATATGTAAGTAATTTTTTTTGTCTATAAAATTATTTAAAATGTTAACATCAATTATAAGTTGGTTAAATGAACTTAGTACTGTTATAGAGTAAAAGTTAGTTATAATAATAGATTTGAGTATAATAAGTTAATGTGAACATGATAGTTAATCTAAATAAACCCATAAGTACTCTGTTTTTAAGAGTTTAGTGGCTATTTTATTTTTTAATTATTATTATTATTATTGAAATAGTTATATGATTATTGATAGTGTTATTATAAACTAAAAATTAGTTATAATAATTGATTTGAGTGTACAAAGTTAAAATAAACATGGTTATTAGTCCAAATAAACATGTGAGTACCATGTTTCTAAGAGTTTAGTGGCTATTTTATTTTTTAATTATTATTATTATTATTGAAATAGTTATATGATTATTGATAGTGTTATTATAAACTAAAAATTAGTTATAATAATTGATTTGAGTGTACAAAGTTAAAATAAACATGGTTATTAGTCCAAATAAACATGTGAGTACCATGTTTCTAAGAGTTTAGTGGCTATTTTATTTTTTAATTATTATTATTATTATTGAAATAGTTATATGATTATTGATAGTGTTATTATAAACTAAAAATTAGTTATAATAATTGATTTGAGTGTACAAAGTTAAAATAAACATGGTTATTAGTCCAAATAAACATGTGAGTACCATGTTTCTAAGAGTTTAGTGGCTATTTTATTTTTTAATTATTATTATTATTATTATTATTGAGATAGTTACAAGTTTACTGATAGTGTTATTAAGTTTTAATAGTTATTGTGATTACGGTTGTTATAATTCATTTTTAATAGTTTCACTTCCGAGTGCATTTCCATACTTATAAACATTGATATTGTTATTGTTGTTATTATCATTATTATTTTAACAGTTATAATTATGTGTTGATTATTTCTGTCAGGGTTCTAGAGTAATTAGACTGAGACACTTATATGCTCGAGAACCATATGATCGGAGAATAGAACCCTATCTAAGAGCCACTGGCTTTTACAATGTGTCTCAGATTCGAAAAATTCCAGGACAAACGGCCCTGATAAATGCCTTGGTAGAACGGTGGAATCCAGTGACTCATACATTCCATCTCTCTATAGGTGAATGTACTATCACTTTAGAAGATGTAGCTTTGATATTTGGGCTTCAAGAAATTGGGCTACCAGTTAGAGGGTCAACCAATAGTAATCACGGATCCATGGTGCAAGAATGTCTGATGAACTTTGGAGTTGTCCCAACAGTGAGTGAATGCAGAGGTAGCTTTATCAAGCTAACATGGTTGCGTAATGTTAAGCATGGAATAATTTTGACTACTCATGAGGCTATGGAGCATTATACCAGGTGCCACATTATGTCGCTGTTTGGTACCACGTTATTTGCTGACGAATTCGGTGCGGGGGTGCATTGAAAATTTCTATCCTTGCTCCGTGGTATTCCTAGAATCAGGACATATAGTTAGGGATCAGCTTGTCTTGCCTACTTGTATAGGTCTCTGTGTAGGACCACGCAATATGATTGCAAATATTTGGATGGGCCTTTAGCACTGTTGCACGTATGGGTTTGGGAACGGATGCCTTTCCTTGCACCAATTCGCTGTCCCCCAACTTTTCCGTTAGCTTGTCGGTATGACCTTTAAGGATATTCATTAATGATGTTTTATTAATTGACTACGTAAATGTATTATATTGATGTAACATTATTCAATGACAGGTGGAATGAGTGGGATGCCCCTTCGAATGAGTTTACACGGTGGACACCTGCACATTCTAGGCAGAAGCTTGATAACATTACAAATGCTAATGTATGTCATTATTATTGCTTATGTTTCATTGGTCCTCTAATTTTATACCATGCGTTATTTTCATTGTTAAAATGTTTGCCTAATCTAGTGTTTTTCTGTTGACACAGTTTTTGTGGGACCCATATAGTGCGTGACATCTCGAACCCGATTTTGTGCTGCATGACATGTATGAGGATGCACGCATGTGGCTTGCACCGTCTCCACTCATTTCCTTCGAGTGCATTGAGTGGTGCCCAACCGATAGGGTTAAGAGACAATTCGGGAGACGACAAGACCCACCGGAGAGTCCAAAGGTTCTTGGAGATGCACACAACATGTTGTTGACGGGTCCAAAAAAATATAACTGGGCCCAGCAGTGGAGTGAATGGATCACTTTGTGGCAAGGCAGACAATGGGATGTGCTTGGTGCAAAGATAGTTGATAATTTTGACCCGTCAGATGTTTACACAGATTGGCACCATAGAAAATTTGCTGAACAGATACAGTTGTCCGCTCGTGTAGACCAACCACAGCCGCAACCATCACCCCAGGCACGTCCACGGTTGCCATCGCCGCAGCGACAACCATGTCCACCACCACCGACACACCTACCACAGTTGCAGCCACCATCGCATCCTAGTAAAGCTGGATGGATTCCAACTCAGGATGAAATGGCTATACAAAACATGGCAATAGAACATCCTTACGTCCCATCATTTGATGCACCACATACTCATTACAGGCCACAATTGACAGAGGCAATGGTAGAAACCACCTAGGATCAGATCATCGGGTTCATGCAAGATCCAAGTACGCCCCAAATGTCTAATGTGCTGGATCCGACCCAACATCCCATATACCAGCAGGAGTTACATCCGAAAAAGGTGCCACAGCCACCTCAGATGGTGCCTGGTAGATTGTCATTCGATTCACGAGTACATCGACCTACTAGTTCCACTTATTCAGCCGCTAGAGTGTCACTTGACTCCATCAGAAGCGATTGGGGTCGAGGTATTGGTCACGAGTACAACTCTGGAACTAGTGCATATATTCCAAGAATTGATCTTAATCTCATTGATTCATCAATCTAGGAGACAGATGAAGAAGACCAGTTTGCACAACGTAGATACGGTCCATACCATGATAAGATGGACTCAAGTGACGAGGACAATGAGGAAGAAGATTCGGATGAAAGTGAGGATGATGATGACGACGAAGATAACAATGGCCAGCCTAGGCCGACCAGAGGTAATTTATTTGTAATTATTACAGTGTGATGGTATTGTAGCGTCTGTCTGTATTATTATCACTCTGAGATAAATGTGATTTACGTTATAATTATTACGTACATGTACATTGAGATATGATGTTAATGTTGGCAGGTGTGACTGGAACAGCAGCAAAACAAGAACAGGATAAAAGCTACAATTTAAGGGTAGATCCACCCCGTCACAGCCAAAAGAGATATACCACATCAGCGATAAAGAAAGCAATGTTAAACAAGTACAAAAAAGTGGTGAACACAGTAAAGAAAAAATTTACAAAGTATGTGTAGCAAATTGGTTTGTCATTCCACGATGTATTTTGTGAATTCAAAATTCTAGTTTGATGTGCTAGTTAAATTTATTTATGTACATGATATGACAAACTACTAGATTCTACTTTGATGTGCTAGTTAATGGCAAAGTCCGTGATGTTAATTTTATTTATGTACTACTAGAATATATAACCATGCTATGAGAAACTACTATATTCACTAAAAATATCAATGCTTAACCTGGATACATACTTTTTCTTCATTACTAGTAGATTGTAATTGGCAATAATATACTCAACGTCATTTTAAACTCTGTAACGTACGCCCTTAGCCTTTCCTATATTATACACTTATGATGGGTCTACCTCGCGTGCACTAGGTCCGGCGCGCTAGGGGCACCTACTACGACTGTGTCCTTCTACACTGCATAACCTACAACGTCTTGGACCTCGCATTGATCGTGTGTCCATCTCATTCAAGAAGCGAGTTTGTTTGGGACGACCTTTGGTAACTCTCTTAAGTGAAGGATTAGGTATCATCCGTGGCCCTCCATACACGGGCCATGTTGTTGGGTTGTCCAATGACCTAAATCTAGCTCTGTACACCTTTCGGATCTCATCCATCCGATACACCTCGTGAACGTAAACTTGCCAATCAAGACGTTGGTTTGCACAACATGCAAAAACGTGACGACATGGAAAGCGATCTACCTGAAAATAACCACAGTCATAGTGCCTACGTCGCAGGTCTACCGCATACTCAACACCGCTGGGCATCTCCCTCACCTCAAAAACCTCATTCTGCCTATCGAAGCAACTAACCATGATGTTTCCAGCCACAATCAAATTTTGCTGAATCTTTTCGGTCACTATTTCGGAGAATAAGTGTCCGGCTCGAAGACGAGTCTCAGCGTCATCCCTTTTCCTTGTGAACAACTCATTCAGTCTGTAAAAAGTCGCCTTTACAGGTGTTGTGACGGGAAGATTGCGTGCACTCTTCAACACCCCATTGATGCACTCCACTAGATTTGTCGTCATATGACCCCATCGATGGCCACCATCATATGCCAAAGAGTGTTTCTCACAGGGAATCTGATCTAGCCAGCGAGTGTATGTCTCACCCCGACTGCGCAACCTCTGGTAACGGATTTCATATTCATCCACCGTCTCAGAATAGCCTGGACAAAAAGATAAAATGAAAACACACAACGATAACCACCATTGGAAACATAACCACAAGATGCATAAAATATTATATAGAACACATTGTTAATTACCTATGTTCACCACAAGCTTTTGCATGAACGGTGCCTTAAACTTCCTCAAGAAGTTGGATGCTATGTGCCTAATGCAAAACATGTGTCTGGCCCATGGCAGCTCCCATGCTCCATCACAACGAGAAACTGCTGATCTAATAGACTCGTGTTGATCAGAGATAAGTCCCACCCCATCCTTCGTCACCACATGGGTTTGCAAATAACGAAGAAAAAAGAACCATGCATCTGATGTCTCCTCCTCTACAAGCGCAAACGCAATTGGCACAATATTGTTATTGCCATCTTGAGAAACTGTGAAAAACAACGCTCCTTTATATTTTTCATACAAGTGTGTGCCATCTACCTGTACAACCGGCTTGCAGTGCCTAAATGCTCTTATACATGGGTAGAAACTCCAGAAAATTCGGTTTAGAACCCTGACATCCTGAGCCAATTCATCCCCGCGGTAGCAAGGTAACATTTCATATTCGACGGCTGCTAATGGCTCTTTCTTCACCATTGCCTCAAACCATATGGGCAACGCTTCATAAGAGGCTTTCCACCCTCCAAAAAATTTTTCAACTGCCTTCTGCTTAGCCAACCATGCTTTGCGATAACTAATCGTGTAGTTAAACTTTGATTGGACATCTGTAATCACTGATCGCACCTTTATGGATGGATCGGCCTCTATCAATGGCTTAATTGCTTCTGCAATAGTGTCTGAGTCCAACTTCGAATGATCTTGAGAAATAGTGGCTCTAGTACAAGTATAGCTGTCATTGTATCGTCTAATCTCCCAACAATACTTTCTTCGCATCATGCTAACCCTGATAAGTCAATCACAGCTTTGCCCATATTGCACACATTTCGTGTAAAATATCATTGGCTCAGACTCAAAAACCCGATAATCAACACCTCTGTGAATGGTATAATCTTTAACTGCCTTGATCACAGCCTCTCTAGAATTAAATTCCATCCCTATGACAAATTCACCATCTTTGACCACAGGTGGATCTGCAATAACACCGCCAAGCCATATTTACACAGTGCATAATATTAATACACAAACATAATATTTAAAGTACTAATCCAAATACGGTGTGATGCAACTACAAACCTACATTGGCATACTCCGAAAATTTTGGAGCATTCATGGCATCGAGATCCAAAGCGCGCATGAAAGACAGTTCTTCGAATGGATGCTCACTCGCTAGTGCATTTGCGATGTCTTCGACGTCCAACTCAATGGTGCAGTCCTCTTGTTCCTCGTCTGCATTCGGATCAACGAAATCGTAATTTCCTTCATATTCCTCTTCGCTGTCACCGTTATAACTTTTCCAATCGAAATCATGATCATCTTGTTCCACCGTATTCGGTAATTGGTCGAACTCCACATACAACTCAATAACAGACACTTGTGATTGGGCTTCATAGTAGATTGAGAACATCTCTTGCAAACTTGTGTCATCATTGATGCACATTGCATGAAATTGAATGAATCCACCGAATACTAATATAGGTCGTTTGTATAAAATATTTGTCACCCTCTTTGGCATATGAGGATCTATATTTTGACAAATATAATTCTTAAATTCTTCGAACAACACCATAAAAGAAAGAACAGATATACAAGGATTATTACACATAAATATCACACCTTCAGTTGTTTCAGATAAAATTTGATCATTATAATAAATTTTAAAACTAATATTATTATTCATTTTTTGTGATCACAAAAATTATATTTCTATTATAATTTTTAACACGAATTAACGAAATATCATAGTATCAAAATGAAATATTTATATAACTAAAATAAACAAAAAAAATTTACCCAACAACAAACAACAAAAAAATTGCTTGCACACAGGAAAGAAGAGAAACAATAAGAAGAATAAGAAGTAGAAGAAGAGCATTAGAAAGAGAAAAGGAGACCGAAAATTGCAAAACATTACATTCACGCACGCACTCTATATATAGAGAAGTTAATAAACAAATCATTACTCACGTTTACAAATTAAATAATTTCAAAATTAATAAAAAAGGAATCGGCACTAACGATTTCATGTTCCCATAGATTCAGAACTTATTTTTGTCTTACTTGAAATCGTAAGTCCTATTTTCTATATTTTTTGTCCTGTTCAGAAATCGTTAGTCTCATTTTCACAGTTTTTTTGTTCATTCTAAAATCGTTAAGAACGATTTCTTATTATATTTTCTCAATCTCCATATCAATGCATTACACTAAACTAACATAATATTTTCGTATTACACCTATGCTTTGATAATATCTAAAAAAATTAACCTCATTATTTACATAATAGTCAATTCTATGATGTTTATCAATTGTTGTCTAACTTATGTTTTGTGACAAATTTTAAATTTTTTAAAAATAATTTATTTTTATATCTTTTAAATTAAATATTAATTTTTAACTTTTTTTTTAATAAATAAACACTGCAACATAGCATTCACCTTACATAATTTGGAGTTGTGTGACATATGTGTCAATACTCAGTACTCATTAGTATTGTGCCAGTCTAAAGTTCAATTGTCAGAGTTGAGTATGCGTAGGGAGAACGAAACTAAAGACTTCAGCATGCAATGGAATTTGTTTAGAAGTTAGAACCCATATCTCGTTTTTAACGAGTTTAATGTTTTATAATATATTATTATCAGTAGTGAAAAAGTAAAGTTTTATGCTTTGGGTTTTAAAATTAAACGAATAAGTTAATATTTAGATCACTAAAATATTTTGTTTTAATCATTAATAATATATACTATATCTAATTATATTTTAAGAATATATTTTAAAAATATATAAAAAAATATTTTTAATAATTTTTATAAAATATTTTTTATAAAAATTTTAACCTATGTTCTTAAAAAATAAGCTAACAAAATCCTAATATTTAATATTTTAAAAAGACTAAGTTCTCTATTTTCATAGAAAATATGACTTGCTAGTCTATCAAAAAAACATTCTGTCTCACAATTGTTATAATGTTGTTAATATAAATACTACTCTGATACTGTAATGATTAGTTTATATGAAGCCATCTTTTAAACGTTGGCTCATATGACTTAATTTGTGGATCTACCAATTTTGATTAAATTAAGTCGTGCGAACAAATTTTGATAGTATACTATGATCATACTTAGAAAAAATATTCATATCATGTATCTGTTATATTATTAAGATAATATTTAACTATCCATGAATATAACATTATACTGACATACATGAAACAAAAACCAATTAAAAAATATATTTTTTAACATAAAAAAACTCAATTGATCTTTTTAAAAAGTTAGAGACAGAAAAAATAAAATATTACCTCAGTTTATTATCACTGTACTTATACACATTATGATATATCCGCGGAGCCAGGGAATATATTTCATTCTTTGTGGGCTGCTCTAATAAAATAGTCTTTCAGCTCTTGAATAACAAATAACTAAAATCACAATTTATGAATGGCGTGTGAACTTTTCGGACCCATTTACATGAAAGATCTGGAACTAGAACCTTCAAAAATAAAAATAATATCTATAGTACGCTAAACAAAGGGTTAATTTTGTTCTTTACGAAGATAAAACGAGTGATATATTACAATATATATTATAATTTTTAGTATCTTTTTATAACAATAAAAAAATTAAAATTAGAGGGTCTAATTTATGTAATCCAAATTTTTAAATTTTTTAAAAATAAAAATTGAAAATTAGATAACTAAAACAGAAGTCTAATTTTTGCATCTCAAATTAAATAATTTTATATTTAAAATTAACATTCTAACCATATAATTAAAAAAAATATCGACCAAATATCAAAAATAAAAATCTATAAAAAAAAAAGAGTGTAAGGAGGACTTTTATTCTCTGTAATGAGTAATGACCAAAATATTCAAACTTTAGGAGGTGTCAATCACAGCAGCCAAAACGTGGAACTTTGAACTTTGAAGTCAAAATGATGAGGAAGAACGGGGAAGGACATTGTAGTAATTGAGTATTGGGGAAGGCAAATAGAAGACAATGACGAAACGAAAACGTCATCGTTTATGTGGCGTTGTTAATACGGCGTGCTGGCAGTTAAGTTTGTTATGAAAGGGCACGCAGCACGCGTAGCATTCAACTGCCACCCAATGCCACGAAATTACGTGATTGTCCTCGTATATTTTTCGCTCACCCACGTGTACAGTGTACTTATCGAAAGATGAAGCATTTTAGGGTTACTTTGCGCATCTCAACAACTATATATAAATTTTTAAAATGGAAAATTTTTTTCCCTGTCAAAAGGAGTTTCTTTTTTAAAAAAATAAATTACGATTTTAAAAATTGAACTTTCCGTAGAAGCAAGGTTTTTTTTGGAGAAATTTTTGGGAGTTAATAAGTTTTAGTATTTTTTGTTATTATTTAGTCAGCATAAATATTAAATTGTCTTTAATAAATAAATAAAAAAAAAAATTTTTTAACGTTATTTTTTTTTTGGTGACACTTTTTAACGTTATTTGAATATGAGTTTAAACAGACAAACAAATAAATTGATCATTGGACCAATTTAAGTTAGTTATCTAACAATTTATTTCTTGTATCTTATTGTATAGCATATCAAGTACCGACCTTTTTAAAAAATGGAAATAGTCCTTGCCGTTCATTATTTTATAGAGTAAATTATCAAATTAATTTCCAAAAGATTACTTGATCTCTAAATTGGTATTCGAAAGAATAAATTAATCAAAAATATCTCCAAAAATTTTAAAATTAGTAAAGTTAGTCCTTTCGTCTCTCTTCTGTTAATTCCGTCAGTGACGCCGTTAAATATTGTTTATGTGGCCGTCATTGTATCATCTCAGCATGCCAGGTTGGTGCAGAATGACTGATGACAAGATATGTTTCGCTATTTATATTAAACTAGTCCTAGATATGTAAATCCTAATCCCTTCTTCCTGTGAAATGTCATTGTTGCTGCAGCATCAAATTGATTCTGCAGAGGCTGAAATTGCTGTGGAACTGCATCATGGGTAGCGTAAGTGGGGGTCGCAGTCGACAACTGTCGAAATCACACGGAAGCAATGCTTCGAACTCGTCGCTGTGCTGGTGGAGGAAGAACACGGACCAAGTGTGCTTTATGGATTGAAGACACTGATCAAGAAGTCTGGGACAATAGAGAATCCAGATAGATTGTTCCATGCTTGTCCAAGATACCGGGTGAGTTATGAATATAGTCTTCTTCAAGCTCTTAATTATTTGTGTGGGATTTTGAGATTTTTGTAACCTAATGTTTTGCAGAAGGATAGCCACTGCAATTACTTTAGGTGGGTTGAGGATGATGAGTATGAATGATTAGATGGTGCAAAAGGAGATGTTAAAACTGATGCAAAAATGGAGAGTGGTGTTGTCTTGAACCATAATCTATCATGGAGAATGATGAGCATAGAAGCTTAAGTTAGAGCACTTAGGATGCAATTGTATTTTGGGTTAATTGTTGTGATTGTAGTTTTTATGATTATGTGTATGTTTTTTAGTGCCAAGTGGAGCAGATATTGTGAAATTGTGGATGTTGTGAACCTTCTAAGTTTGCTATATTATTTTATATGAACAACCTTCTGAGTAAACCTGTTGATATGCCATGTTCATGTTTTTTTACTATTACAAAGTCTATACATGCACTATTTTTGTTGATCATAACATAATTTTAGCAAATCAAAAGAAACATAATTAAAATAAAGTGAACTGGGATTAGCATAATATAACCAATGGTCTACCAGTTTCCATTGTCCCAAATTCAAATAACAACACTGTTTTAATACGATAATAACACAAAAGTAGAAGCTGACAGTCAAAAGGGTAAGCTCAAAAAATAGGGCTATCCAATATACCACAACTACCACATTGTCTACAAATGACAAATTTTGGCCCTGACAAAGTAACAAATACTAATTGCCCTATATTTCATGTCTTCAAGTCTTCAAGTCAATCCATATCTTTTTTTCTGGGAGGTTTAAAATCCGGAGTTGGAACAAATGTCATGAAGCTAGCAAGCTTATTGGCTGTTGCGGAACTACTTCTCTTAATGGTTTCAGCAGATACAGCAACTGGTCCTGGAGCAACAGGCTTTGGAGGCCTTCCTCTAACTCTAGTCTGCAGCAAACACTTTCATCATTGTCTCAAATAAAACAGATTCTTAATCAACTACAATAGCAAAATATTCAGCAGATGCAAGTTACTAATGTTTAATCAACTACCAAAATGAAAATAAAACACACACATGTAGCTATACAAAACGCAAACATTGTTCTCAAAACTCGAAAAATAGAGTCATTCATGGATCACCACGAAAGTCCTAAGCCTGAACATATTCTCCTAAACCGTAACATTGCAAACAGTAGCAATGAATTTCCAACGATCATAGAAGCACATTCATCAGAAGATAAAACCACAATCAATCTCAGAAAATAACAAAAGAAAGGTAACCTACCTCTCACGCAAGATGATGGTGTGCCCTTTTCGGTTGACCAAGGTTGTCGCAAACCGGTCACCTTCAACTCCAACACAATGTCGTCGTCGGTCTAAGTTGATACTCGCCGTTCAATGCTTCGTCTTGGTGGTGGTGAGACCCGAAGACGAAGGGATTATAGAGCTCTTTTGTTTTCAGAAGAAGGATGTAACTAGAGAGATGTAATGAAATAGGGATGAAAACTGAAGCGTTGTAAGGGGAGCAAAGAAAACGACGCCGTTTAAGTCTTGGCTGAGGTGTCACACTAACGGCCAGGTAAGCAGATGTTCACGCCGTTAGTTAAATAATTGACGGAAGGACTAACGTTACCATTTTTAAATTTTTGAAAGATATTTTTGATTAATTTATTTTTTCGGAGACTAATTTGGAGATCGGGTAATTTTTCGGGGACCAATTTGACTATTTGCTCTTATTTTATAGTAACATTAAATTTGCATATACATGAAGGTATATTAGTATGTACTTAGCATTATACAAAAATATAAAAGTAACGTACTGTATAAGGGAAGACTTAGATCATTAGGGTTTAGGAATATGTTACAACCTCTGTCCTTTTTCATGATTATAAGTTGATTTTCCAGCAATAGTTATATTCTGCTAATCATTATCTATTACAACCGATGCACATTAGGATAAATTAAAAGGAGTGGAGGAGAAGTTAAGGGAATGATTCAAAGCCCCAACAGAACCGGTACTGTGTGTCATTGATTTTAATATAAGCAGTTTTACCAACTCAAGTTATTCATGCTCATGACATGATCATTTCATCATTCTTTTTACAAACATTGTAATTAATTTCATTTGAAAAAAAAAAAGCTACTAGTGACTTTATAATTTTTCATAGTTATGATTTAATTGAAGTTTGTCAAATAATTAAAAATAAGCTCTAACATAAAATTTAATAATTTATCAAGTTATAGTACATCCAAGATATATATTTTGTTTAATATTATTATTTATTCTTGATATATTAACTCTATAATTTCTTTTAAAGTCATCCAATCATATTTTTATTCGTTCTATCTTTTTCACTTTTGAATTTTAAAAAGTATTTTAATTGTACGCTTATTAATTAGATACGCTAGTATTCTTAATCTATTCAGAATTAATAAATAATGACATGTGTAAAAGGAGAATTTGTCAAATGAACAAATACGTAAAAAAGATACTATTTCAAATCATCCTAATTATGACCCTTTACGATGAGAAAGAACCATATAATATTTCATATTTATATATAAATATTAAAATTAATCATTAATATAAAATATATATTAAAATATAAAAATATATTAAAAATAAATTAAATTATATATATTTATATATAAATATATTAATAATTTTAGTATAGAAATAATATTTGTGTATTTCAACCAACGTAGATCAATAGTAACAAAGTGTATGTAAGGATGTTGATTCAAATGAACGTTTGTATCCAATTCCACACGTTGGAATATGATAAGTTTGGTTTAATTACTTGTTGGCATAGCAATAAGTATGCTGTTGTGGAACTTCTACCTTCAAAGCGACAAAGCCACCTAACCTTTAGTTTCTTTCCTTTTTTTAACCCTCTAGCTTTTGCTTCTTTCTCTGGATTCAAGCTTCCCGCACGGAAATACGTAACACATGTTGATCGCATCACGTTGCATTTAATAACAAACAATGGATTCTAAGGGAAAATTATTGAGCATGCATTAGTCCAAATGATCTAGATTTTCATTTGCTAGTCAACATTTTATCTATATGTTGATTTGGATGCTTATTAAAAAAATACGAAAATATAATGGGTTGAAAAGTATAATTACTTTCTCACAATTCAACAAAAATTAAATTAGCGCCTTTTTTTTACTGTGACTTTTGGTATCGACTTGATATACAATAAAGAAAATAAGAAATAATTTGGAAACAGCTCCTTTTTTTTGGTCCGGTGAAATCAACTCTTTTGGACTGATATTCAGCTTCAGTCTGTACCTTTTTTGTTTCTGGTAATGACCTGTTTTTATTTTTTTTTGGTAATTGAGGGGGCGCTAATGACCCTTTTACCTTTACACTCTAGCTTTTTATTTCGTTTCTTTTTTTTTGGGTCTGGATATAGTTCGGAACTAATATGTGAACTTTTTTTTTGTTATTAATTAACTGATATTGGTTGAAAATAAATTGTTATCTAGTTGGTCAAAAGGAATCTGGAAAATGACCGAAAAAAGGAACTATAATCTGGGTATACGTAGTTGGGTCTTATGCTCTGAAATTTCTGGGTAATTTGCTATCGTCTTGTTTGGAAAAATTTTTTTGGGCCAACTCTTTGTTCTCACTTTTTGGTACATTCTGTAATATGATTCCATTTAAGAAATCAAATGGTCATGTCCAAATTTAAAAAAAAAAAGAAATCAAATGGTAGTTTGGCAAAGGAAATAGATTAAAGAAGTGCTATGTCCATTTTTTTTCCCAAAAAGTCCAAAATAATGGTAAATAAAAACAAAATCAAACTCCCACTCCCACCGCCCATCAACAGAACAAAAACAAAAACAAAGGGACGAATTGAAATAAGATGGTTCTCGGGTACATGGATGATGGATGTTAAGAAATAAAAAACATCACGTCCCAAAAAAAAAAAAAAAGAAATAAAAAATATAGGTTCCATTTGGATATTGTTTCGGGACGAAAATATAGAGACCGTGAGATGGAGACAAAAATATGGAGACAGAAACATACAAAAAATGTCTTTATACCTTGTTTAGTAAAATATCATTTTTGCTCGTATTAATTTCAAGTCTTTACACCAAGTCTCTTAACAAGATCACTGAAGGGGAAAAAAGTTCTAATATTATTAAAAGATTTTGTTAGGGCCTGGCCCAAATCATTTGCAGGCCAGCCCTACTCGAGCACTACCCGACCCGAACGGTCAGGAGTAAGGCGCTCAACCGTCGACTCGGACGCGCGTCCCTGACAACTTTGCTACAGCTGTGCGAAGGAAGCCTTCAAGAAGGTGGGCCTGCCCCTGCGGGGCCCACCTCTGACACGGTATATATGGGGAAGGTCCTATGCCTCCCCAAGGTACGTCACATACCATTCACCTCTTTTTCGCCTGCACACTTTGCTGACTAGAGCGTCGGAGTGTCTTTGCAGGTGGCACCCCCCTACACACGCGAAGTGCTCGGGACGTCGTCTACTCCAACCCAATAACTTACGACTAGGCGAGACCTCCCCCTCATCGACTAAGATACTAATCCGAACCGTCCGGTACCCGAGTAGGACTCTGGGATTGAATGACTGTGACGAACTTCAAACTCGCGAGTGCTGGGCGTAGTGACAGACGCAAAAGGAGGGTGAATCCTATTCCAGTATGATCGAGAACCTCAGATGATTAGTCGTGCTGTGACAGAGCATTTGGACCATTTTCACAAGAGGATAGGATGCAGCCATTGACAAGGGTGATGCCTCCAGACGATTAGCCATGCAGTGACAGCGCATCGGACCATTTTCCAGAGCGGATTAAAAGTAGCCATTGACAACGGTGATGTCCTTACATAAAGCCAGCCATGGAAAGGAGTAAGATTGATTGGATGAAGATAGTAGGAAAGCAGAGGTTCAGAGGAACGAATGCATCTCTATACGCTTATCTGAAATTCTCACTAATGAATTACATAAGTGTTTCTATCCTTATTTTCTATCTATTTATTATTTATGTTCGAAAACTCCATAACTATTTTATATCCGCCTGATTGAGATTTACAAGGTGTCCATAGCTTGCTTCATACCAACAATCTCCGTGGGATCGACCCTTACTCACGTAAGGTTTATTACTTGGACGACCCAGTGCACTTGCTGGTTAGTTGTATCGAAGTTGTGAATGAAAAACGATTTATTAAGACGTGCGTACAGAGTTTCTGGCGCCGTTACCTGAGATCACAATTTCGTGCACCAGGAAGTCAGTCAGGTCGTAGCCGCCAACAAGCGGCAGCCCGCCTACAGCCAAACCCGGCAGCACGACATCGGGGAGAGGCAGAAGGAACACACTAGAGACGGCGGTCCGAGCAAGACGCCCAAGCGTTTCCTCGTGTCGGGAAATTCACCAATTACACCCCCCTCACCGTCCCCATTATAGAAGTTTACCAGCAGATAGCTGAGAAGGGAATTATGTCGAAACCCCGACCTCTGAAGGACCGGACCGGGGGAAACAAGAGCCTCTATTATGACTATCACAAAGGCTATGGACACAAGACACAGGACTGCTTCGACCTAAAGGACGCGTTGGAACAAGCTATCCGGGACGGGAAACTGGCTGAGTTCTCCCATCTTATCAGGGAGCCGAGTAGGCGAGATCGCGACCGCGAAAGAGAGGACAAGACCTGTGCGGCGAAGCGACGCCACGAGCCTGAGAACGACGAGCCCGGCCTCACGATTGTGAACGTGGTAACGGCACGAGATGTACCTCCCAGGTCGAGGTCGGCACATAAGAAAGACACCAAGGTCCTGGCGGTCTCCTCGTCCTCTCCGCGAAGCTCCAAGAGGCTCCCATCCATCTCATTCGGCCCTGAGAACCAATGGTTCGATGAGGTTGCAGAAAACCCTCCCATGGTCATCACGGCCAGGGTAGGAACCGGCCTGATCAAGCAGATTCTCGTGGACACCGGGGCCGACTCGAATATCATGTTTCACAACGTATTCGATGCCTTGGGCCTACGGGACGCCGACTTGAAGACACACCAGCACGGTGTTGTAGGATTAGGCGACCACTTCATCAAGCCAGATGGGATAATATCCCTACCTGTATCCGTAGGGTCAGGACAGGGACGAAGATCGGGAATGGCCGATTTCGTAATTCTACGAGACTTAACGGCTTACAATATAATCCTACGAAGAAAGACCATCAACGACCTAGGAGCAGTGATCAGCACGAAGATGTTGATGATGAAGTTCATCGCCGATGACGGATCCGTGGGATCCATAAAAGGAGACTTGGAAACGGCAGTCGCTTGCGACAATGCCAGCCTCTCCTTAAGGAAAAAATCTAAAGAAGCATCAGGGGTGTTCCTTGCCGACCTGGACGCCAAAGTCAGCGACAAGCCGAGGCCCGAGCCGGAAGGGAACTTAGAGAAGTTCAGAGTCGGGGATACGGAGGAGAAGTTCACCTTTGTGAACAGAAACCTCCCACACGACTTGAAGGAACCTCTAATGGAAATGCTAAGAGCCAACGGCGACCTATTTGCATGGACGCTAGTTGACATGCCGGGTATAGACCCCCAACTCATGTCACATCACCTGGCCGTGATGGCGGATGCCAGACCGGTAGCTCAAAGAAGAAGAAAAATGTCGCAAGAGCGGGCAGAGGAGGTGGCCAGGCAGACGGGTAGCCTCCTCGAAGCAGGATTTATTCGAGAACTTGACTACTCGACATGGCTGTCGAATGTGGTTCTAGTGAAAAAACACAATGGGAAATGGAGGATGTGTGCGGATTACTCTGATCTCAACAAAGCATGCCCCAAGGACTGCTACCCCCTGCCCAACATCGATGCGCTCGTCGACGCAGCAGCAGGATACCGGTACCTGAGCTTCATGGACGCTTATTCAGGCTATAATCAGATACCGATGCACTGGCCTGACGAAGAGAAAATAGCGTTCAGAACGCCAAGAGGGACATATTGCTACAAGGTGATGCCGTTCGTCTTGAAGAACGCTGGGGCAACATACCAAAGGCTAATGAACAAAATATTCAGTGACCTCATAGGCAAAACGGTGGAGGTGTATGTAGACGATATCCTCACAAAGACCACCCGGTCTGAAGACCTCATAAGCGACTTAGGAAACGTGTTCGCCTCCCTCCGACAACACGGCATGAGGCTCAACCCACTCAAATGTGCCTTTGCCATGGAAGCAGGAAAGTTCCTAGGGTTTATGATATCCCAAAGGGGGGTCGAGGCCAACCCGGAAAAATGCCAAGCAATACTCCAAATGAATAGTCCGGGCTGCGTCAAGGATGTTCATAGGCTATCCGGAAGACTCACCGCTTTATCCCGTTTCCTCAGAGCGTCGGCTGCTAGAGCGTTGCCATTTTTCAACCTTATGAAAAAAGGGATAGTTTTTTATTGGATCCCGACGTGTGAGGAAGCATTCAACCATTTCAAAGAAATCCTAGCAACACCACCCGTGCTCGGGAAGCCAAAAGTCGGAGAACCACTCTACCTGTACCTGGCCATAACAGAAGAGGTGCTGGCGGCAGTCTTGGTACGGGAAGAAGGGAAGATTCAACAACCAGTTTACTTCGTGAGTAGAGCACTACAAGGAGCAAAAATAAGATACAGCAAACTAGAGAAGCTGGCTCTAGCACTGTTAACCTCCTCCCGAAGACTACGGTAGTACTTTCAGTGTCACCAAGTGGTCGTAAGAATGGACCAAGGAATCCGCCAAGTTCTCCAAAAACCCGACTTAGCAGGAAGAATGATGACTTGGGCCATCGAACTATCTCAATATGATTTGCGATATGAGCCCCGACATGCGATCAAGGCACAAGCAATGGCAGATTTCTTGGTGGAAGTAGCGGGGGACCCAACTGAAGAAGCGGGCATACGGTGGAGGCTCCATGTGGACGGGGCCTCCAACCAAATGTCCGGGGTGCCGAGATCATCTTGGAAAGTCCTGCCGGGGTCATATACGAACAATCAATCAAGTTCGAGTTTCCCGTATCAAACAACCAAGCGGAATACGAGGCCCTCCTGGGCGGCTTGATCCTAGCTCGAGAAGTCGGGGCTACGAGGCTGGAAGTATGCAGTGACTCACAGGTCGTTACCTCGTAGGTGAACGGAAGCTACCAAGCCAGGGACTCGCTGTTGCAAAAGTACCTGGAAAAGGTCAAAGAGCTAGCAAAACAATTCGAGGAGGTCGTGGTCCAACACATTCCGAGGGAAAGGAACACACGGGCAGACCTCCTATCAAAGCTAGCGAGCACGAAACCGGGAGTCGGCAACAGGTCCCTTATTCAAGGAATGATAAAGGAACCAGCAGTTGCCCTCCACCTGACAAAGATAGGCCCCTCCTGGATGGACCCCATCACTGATTTCCTAGAAAACGGCAAACTCCCTGAGGACGAGAAGGGAGGCGGCCGGATATGCGATCATACAAGGCCAACTGTTCAGAAAGGGACTTAGCCAGCTCTTGCTGAAGTGCCTCCATCCCGACCAGACGGACTACGTACTCAGAGAAGTCCACCAGGGATGTTGCGGTCACCACATCGGGGGCAAAGCCCTAGCAAGAAAGCTCATCCGAGATGGATATTACTGGCCGTCGATAATAGTCGACTCAAAAGAGTTCGTAAGGAAATGTGTCAAGTACCAAGAGAACGCCAACTTCCACAGAGCGCCGGCAAAAGAACTAAGCCTGCTGACATCCTCCCGACCTTTCGCACAATGGGGGAGTCGATCTACTGGGACCTTTCCCAGTCGGCCCAAGGCAAGTCAAATACCTCATAGTCGCTATCGACTACTACACCAAATGGATAGAGGCTGAACCACTGGCGAGCATATCCTCAGCCAATTGTCGAAAGTTCATGTGGAGGCAAGTGATAACTCGATTCGGCATCCCGGAAATCGTCATCTCTGACAACGAGACACAGTTCACCGACAAAAAATTCGTGGAGTTCCTCACCGGCCTGGGCATAAAGCAGAAGTTCTCCTCAGTAGAGCATCTCCAGACAAACGGTCAAGTCGAGGCCGCAAACAAGGTCATCTTGCTGGGCCTCAAGAAGCGGTTGGAAAACAAAAAAGGGCATGGGCCGACGAACTCGCCTCGGTTCTTTGGTCCTACCGAACAACCGAGCAATCCTCCACAGGGGAAACCCCTTTCCGCCTGACATACGGGGTGGACGTAATGATACCCGTAGAGATCGGTGAGCCAAGCCCACGATTACTCCTGAAGAAAGTAGAGGAAGTGGTGGAAAAAGACCTGGCAGACGAGACTAGGGAAATAGCCCATTTGTCGAAAATAGCACTAAAGCGAAGAATGGCCCTGCGCTACAACTCCAAAGTGCTCTAGAGGGAAATTGAGCAAAACGACCTTGTCCTACGACGCAACAACATCGGGCTACCGACCCAAGGAGAAGGTAAACTGGCGGCGAACTGGGAAGGCCCCTACAGAGTCAAAGAAGTGATTGGCAAAGCGCCTACAAATTGGAGAAGCTCGACGGTAAAGAGGTCCTGAGAACTTGGAATGCAGGTAACCTAAGAAGGTTTTATTCTTAGCTCAAGCACGCCGACCAGGCGGCCTAACGAGCTTAATCATTTACTTTTGCACTTGCTACGATAATAGACTCGTTCAATTACCGGTTAATGTTTACTTGTCAAAATTATCTCTCTATTGATTTTTCCCTTACTTATACATCCCACGACAACAAGTTCCATATAATACAGCACCCCGGTACTGATCACCCCAGAAGCCACCTAAATTTAAGCCATAACAAACGGCTACGGCAATACTAAAGGCCACGACCTGGCCCGCCAAACTACCAAAACGGTAAACCAAACACGTGTGACAAAGCCAATACCAACCAAGCGGTAGCAAAATAAAACGAAAACAATACTAGATGAGCGGATAAAGATGATAACCAAAAGCCGACCAGGCGACCAGTAAAGTATATCAAAAGACTAGTTTCACAAGTTCTACAAGCAAAATACACCAAGTACAAAGAGATCACATTTTGGGCATGTCGACAATCTTGCCATCCTTGATTGTTTTAAAGACCCCAATAGCTGACGTATCGAAATCAGGAGCCACGATCTTCACCTGGGCCTTAAACGCCTCTTCAGTCATGAAGATCGTGCTCTTTCCCTAGACCACCCGAACCACCCGACCTTGCGCGACATTGAGCTGATTTTCCAAAGCCATCTCCCGCTCGGTTAAACGACACACGGTGGCATCAGAGGCCTCCAACTTCTCCTCAGCAGACGCAGCTTTCTCCTCAGCAGCCTTAACCGTCTCGGACCTATTTCATGCTCTCTTTATGCTTTTTCCTGAGCTCCTCGACCTCAGCTTGGGCAGCTTTGGCCGACGAAACAGCTGCATCACGCTCCTTCTCCAGAGCGACCACCCGACCTTGCGCGACATTGAGCTGATTTTCCAAAGCCATCTCCCGCTCGGTTAAACGACACACGGTGGCATCAGAGGCCTCCAACTTCTCCTCAGCAGACGCAGCTTTCTCCTCAGCAGCCTTAAGCTTTTTCCCCGTCTCGGACAGCTGCTCTTGAAGCATTTCAACTTGAGCTTTAAATTCATTGTTGGCCTTAGCAGCAGCTTCGAGCTTCCAGCACAGCGACTGCATCCCCGACAACTCGAACTCAGCCTTCCGGTCTAATACAGCACCGCGGAGAAGGGTACGGTACATCCACCTCGCCTGCCCCGCAAGCTCAGTGCCGAGGAAGTGATCTTCCGTGCCGGGGATCAGTTGGGAGTCTATGAAAGCCCCAGCATCGAAGTTTCTCTCCATCACGGTGAGAACTCCTTCAGAGCTGGAAGATGCCCTCTGCCTTTTGGGATTAGGGATGAGCTTTAAATCATCATCCTCTTATTGGGTGGAGGACGAATACCCAATGCCGGCCGTCTCCTCGGGAATAGGGGAAGCATGCACCCCGGCAGAGTTTTTGTTAGACATCTCGGTGTCACAAGGGGAAGACACCGCCTGATCCTTCTTTTCCTCAGGAGGGCTCTCCGGCTTCCCGTCAACCTTCCCGTCAACTTTCTCCTCATCACTGTCCGCCAAGAAGGTCTTGTACAAACCCTCGAGCCCGGTCACCGAAGCAGATATCTCCACTACAACAAACAAATAAACAAGTTAGTTGTGAAACCGGCATAACCAAGTGAGGCAATAGCAACGCAAAAAATACAAGGCAAAACAACTCACAAATATAGTTTCTGGCGACCTCTCGGTCACCCATCAAAAGGTAGGGGTTCACATGGTTCTTTCCAAAAATAGCCAACAATACATTGGCAACCCTTTTGTCCACAACGGACATCCCCTTGTAAGTTACCTTAATAAAAGTGTTAGATCCCGCCCCGAAGCTCCAGTACGTCGGGATGAGGCGTTCCCCTTCTAACGACAGCCAAAAGGGGTGACGACCTCTGACCGGACGCACCTTGAAATACTTGTCTTTAAACCCATGATAAGAGTCCTCGAACAAGCCGAAAATTCTCCGACGCTGGGCAGATAGGAAGGACATGAACCCTCTCCTCGCTTTCCCCTCCTTCAAAGGATTCGTGAGGTTGAAGAAAAAGAAGAAGACGTCAACCAACGTCGGCAACTCCAAATATTCACATACCATCTCGATATAGCGGATAGAAGCCCAACTGTTTGGATGCAGTTGCGATGGCGCCATGGAGATCCGGTTAAGGAGCGCCATTTGAAAAGCAGAAAACGGGATACAAACCCCCACATGGGTGAACATGTATTTATAAAACCAGATCCAGTCGGGGACACGAGGGGAAGGGAAGTTAAGCTCATATAGTCGTTCATTGGGGGCAGGAACAAAGACGTCATAATTGGCTTCTTCGTCTGTCCCTCCGCACAAGTACTCGCCTTGGCGGAACTCCGTTAGCTCCTCCTCGCCCATCTGATTCGGGGAGTCCTTCACGTCGGAAGTCACCCAGGCGTAGGGGTCGTAATTCACAGCGGAGGGAGAGGCTCGAGAAACAACGCGAGGCATACCTATAGTGGGGGCACCACTCGGTTAGTCTATGAGGTTGGGAGTCCAGAAAAAACCCAGAAACTACATTTAAGCCTATTCAATGACTAAGATCAAGCATGGCTGAGGCAAAATTCAAACAAAAGCCTACCCTGGAATGGTAACCCCCTTTTACGCACCTACTTGGCACTAAAGGCCATCTACCATACAAAACCAAGCAAACAGCATGCATAAGAACTAATGGCAAAGGCAAAATAAACATGAAGCAGAGAACGAAGAGATGTATGATTACCTGGATAAATTGCGAAAATTCGAAGGAGATGATTGAAAGAGAGAATGCACAAGAATGCAGAAACAACACTCTAGGAAACTGAGAGAAGGGGAAGATGAAGATGATTAGAGTGAAGAAAACAAATGAAAAACTGTTTAAAACTGCCACTCAAGGAGCGCGAAAGGCCTGGAGGCAAAACAGTCTTTATGCACGGGGTTTTAAACCCATTATGAGCATTTAATACTCTGCGCGAGGAACGAGGCAACAAACGGTCACCTCAGCAATGAACAGACACGCGCGCAAGAGGCACGTCCCCCCACGGGCAGCCGACCCGGCGACAACACACGAAAGAAGAGATAACACACCACCAACAACCCTCACGGTCATTACTGTCATGTTGGGGGCACTGTTACGGCCTGGCCCAAACCATTTGCAGGCCAGCCCGACCCGAGCACTACCCGACCCGAATGGTCAGGAGTAAGGCGCTCAACCGCCGACCCGTAAACGCGTCCCTGACAGCTTTGCTACAGCTGTGCGAAGGAATCCTTCAAGAAGGTGGGCCTGCCCCTGCGGGGCCCACCTCTGACACGGTATATATGGGGAAGGTCCTATCCCTCCCCCAAGGTACATCACATACCATTCACCCCTTTTTCGCCTGCACACTTTGCTGACTAGAGCGTCAGAGTGTCTTTGCAGGTGGCACCCACCCTACACACGCGAAGTACTCAGGACGTTGTCTACTCCAATCCAGTAACTTACGACTAGGCGAGACCTCCCCCTCATCGACCAGGATACTAATCCGAACCGTCCGGTACCCGACCAACCGAACATATTTATATCAAGCTAATAGGGTTACCTAAGTGCTCTGCTAGGATTTAGTGGAGTAATCTAATTTCAGTTATTCTTCATCAAGTGTTAATAAAGCGATCAAGTGTCAACAGAATAATCATGGCAATGCAAGCGGCTACACCAGCAAAAGAACACCATAGAACGAAAACAATGGAAGAAGAAATAGTGGATAGTTTTGAAGAGAATGACATTCAAGATGGTCGAGAAAGACACACAAGGAGCCTAATAGAAAGATTGTTGGCAGATCAACAGTTTTTATTTGATATAATGGAGGCAGTGATGCACTCGTTATAGAGACAACCTGATGGATTTAAAAGTGATTGATCATGGAGGGAATATTTCCAATTCTTCTGATGGATTTTCAAAAACTACATCCTAAATCTAAAGAGATGGAGGGAGGCAGAATTGACTGAAGAATTTGACTTTGCTCATGTGCTGATATGGATACAGATTTGGGGCCTCCTAGAACAGTTCAAAACAAAAGACAGGTAGCTCTTTCAGTGAAGTGCTATACGTGGATATTTTTTAAATTCGTGGAAAAAAATAACATAGTGAAAATTCAAGTGAACATGGATGTGACGAAACCACTCAGGAGATATATCAAACTAGCAGACCCTAACAATAAACTACTGGATGTAGCAATCAAATATGAAAGAATTGACATCTTCTGTAATTATTGTGGTCATATTAGGCATGATGTATGAGATTGCAACTTCTAGATTGAGAATTTCCTAAAAGGATAAGTTGAAGAGGAATGGAGAGATTGGCTAAAAGCGAGCAAGTAGGACGAAGAAAGGGGATGATGAGAGAAGTAACAATTCTAAGCTGAAGACAAGAGAAGACAGCAATATTAACAAATCAAAATTCCAACCCCGGTGAATTTAATCAAATAACTAGTTGGCCTATCAATATAGTCTCAATGGGAAAGGGGGAGTAAGGAAGGGGAAGAAGTAATAAACAGAGCTTTAATACAATCAAGAGTACAAATAATCAATAAAACTAAACAATTTAACTCCTTACAAGAAAATATGGGAGAATATATTTAAGAAGATAGAAGAAAGGTTAATGGGTTAGTGGAACCATCATATTTTACTTATGGCCAAACCAACTAGCAGCAAAACCAAAATGCAAAAAAAAAAAAAGAACCTAAAGCAACTAGCAAGAAGGAAGATTATCAATATCTCTGGTGTTAAAAGGAAACTAGGAAAGCACAAGGAGAGAAGGGGCCAGACAATCAAAAGAAACAGTGTTCAGAAGAGAACGCAATTACTGAAGAGGGAAAGGGTGCCACCCCAAAATAGGCACCTAATGAGTCATGAAGATGGTGATGTGGAACTATCGAATGGAAAATCCCATGATAATTCACAACATGAAAGGGATATGCAAATCCTATTCTTCGGAGGTAATGTTTTATGCAAAACCAAAAATGTTGCCTCGATAGTGAAGAGTCAGTGCAGTATGGCAGATTTTGATCACACACATTACATGAAACCAAGAGGTATAGTAGGAGGTTTGGTATTGGTGTAGAAAAAGACAACATATATCTTGGTACAAGCTAGCTCTAATTTTCTAATCTATTTTAGTTGGTACAATCCAACTAAGTAAAGGAAACTAGAAGTTGTGGTAGCTGATTTAGATTATGACGAGGGAAATCGATTGGAACAAAACAGGAAGATCTTGGAGCTCAAACACACAAGTGAATCTTACTTCCTAGTGATTGGAGATTTTAATGCTATGGCCGCTTATCACAAGAAAGGAGGTCATATGAAGTTTGCCTCTTCCATTGAAGCATTCAATGGTTTTATCAATGACAGGGAATTGGTTGACTTAGGATACGAGGGAAAGAAATTCACATGGTACAATTGATAATATGAAAATAATCTTATCAGAGAGAGGATTGAAAGAAGTCTTGCATCTATTCAGTTTAGAAGCGAGTACCCGAAAGCTACCATCCTTCATCTTGACGATGCCAGATTAGATCAATGTCCTCTTATGCCGCTGATTGAAAAGGAGGAGCCTAAACCGAAGAGAAGATTCTAGTTTCAAGAAAGTTGGTATGATAGCAAGGAGGCAGCTGCAATAGTGAAAAAGGCAAGGACAATTCGAGTTAAAGGCTCTCCCATGTTTCGATTTTTCAGTAAATTGCAAAAGTGCCGACATGCTCTAGTGGAATGGCAAAAAACCAACAACAATAACTCTCAGAAACACATCTCAGAACTGAAACAGCTACTGGATCAAGAGAAGAATAAAGGAAAAAACGTGAATATGATTCAAGTATTGTGGCTAGAAGAAGAATTAACGGAAACTTAAACAAATGAGGAAAGGTATTGGAGAGAAAATGCAAGAACACAATGGTTGAAATGGCATAACCAGAACATTAAATTTTTTCATGCAAAGTTCCAAAACAAATGCAAGAAAAATAAAATTTATAGACTAATAGACAGTTTCAAGAAGTCCAGTTCTAAACCGAGTGGCATAGCTCATATAGCAACAAATTAATTCCAAGAGCTGTTCACTTCCTCCAATTCTAGGACAACATTGGGTGATATTCTAGAGATAGAAATGAAGATTAATGAGGCTACAAATCATAGCCTCATAAGAAGAATCTCTGAAGAAGAAATTAAAAAATCCACCTTCTCCATTCCCCCCTTCTTGACCCCAGGAGATGACGGTTTCACTGTCAAATTTTATTAGCACTTCTAGGAGGTAATAAAGGGAGATATCTGTGAAGTAGTAGAAAAATTCTTTTTTGGAGGATGTTGAGAGTGATGAACCATTCCCATATCCAAAATACAAAGAACATGAGCTAGGTACGACCAATAAGTTTGAGCACTGTCTTTCATAAAGTGATATCCAAAATCCTAGTTCATCACATGCAAGGAATCCTTGATAAAATCATCAACCATAACCAAAGTGCTTTTATCAAGGAAGACTTATAAGTGATAATATCCTTATTGCACGTAAACTCATGCATTACTTAAAAAATAAGAGTTTTGGTGATTACGAGATGGTTGTAAAGATACATTTGAGCAAAGCGTATGATATGGTAGAATGGAGTTTTGTTTAAAAAATCATGGAGAAATTGGAATTCTGTGAAAAATACATCAAGGAATATGTAAAAAATACATGCTTTCTTTAAACCATGTAGTGGATTGAGACAAGGCGATCCTCTTTTTCCTATCTATTTCTACTTTGAGTAGAAGGACTCTCCCATCTGTTTTAGAGAAGAGAATAGATGAATGAAACCTCAAGACTAAAACCAAATAGTAGGTGTCCAACGATAAGCCATCTATTCTTTACAGATGGCTCCATTTTGTTTTGCAAGGTGAACCCTCAAGAAGGTGATAGGTCGCTATGAATATTGGAACATTTCAGTGAGACTAGTGGTTGAGTTGTTAACCTCTCCAAATCCTTGGTGTTCTATAGTAGGACCATATTCGTGACTCTTTGGCACAGACATTGCAAATTTCCTATGTAGGAACCTAGAATAAGTATTTGGGCCTTCCAGTAATGATTCACAAATAAAAAAGATAGACTTTTAACTTCATGAAAGACAAAGTGGAGAGGAAACTACAAGCGTGAAAGAGAACGCTACTATTAGTTAATGGTAGAGAAGTACTCATAAAGTTTATTGCTACGACAATTCCAATCTATACACTCGGATGTTTTAAACTACCTGAATCTCTACTAGAAGAAATCCAAAAGAAAATAATGAACTTCTAGCGGAGATAGCAGGATACAGAGAGAAGAATGCAGTGAATACGATGGGACATCATGTGTAGAGAGAAGAAACAAGGAAGAATAGGATTTAAGGATTTAAAAGCTTTTAATTTAGCTATGTTTGCTAAACAAAGCTTGGGGATTCTAACTAAACCTAATTCTCTTATCAGTAAATTCTACAAAAGTAAGTATTATAGATATTGCTCTTTTCTAAGAGCAACCCCAAGTCAAAATCCTTCTTAGACATAGAGAAGTATTTTAGAAGGAAGGAAGATTTTAGAATATGGTTTGCATTAGAAGATTAAAAAGGGTCATCAGGTTAGAATTTATGAAGATTCATAGATTAACAACTTTAGTCCTATCTCAAACTACCAAACAGAGCATAGAGGTCCACAACTCATTTGAGTCAATCAACTTCTCAACAATAACAGATAGTAGGATGAAAACAAAATCAGAAACAGCTTCAACCTAGACATAGTAGCGAAAATTTTGCAAACTTCAATTCTACAATAGGAAGAAGATTTAGTTAATTGGAGAGGAGAGAAGCACGAACTCTACTTAATTGCATCAGGTTATAAACTTGCCTTCCAACTCTCGCACCTATCGAAAAACTAACTCCCTATATAGTGTCGTGACAAGAAGCTATAGAACATGCTTTGGAACCTCAAGTGCCTTCTAAAGGTGAAAGTATTCCTCTAGAAAGATTTTCACGATGGATTACCAACTTGGAGTAGATTCAATAGTCAAATCCCAGAAATCTAATATTTGTGCCCTAGATGCAATGGAACTAGAGAGACAACGGATCATTGCCTAATTAATTGTCCAATGGTTCAATTGATATGGAAGAAAATAGAACTAGGAGTTTACTTGAGCTTGATGGTGGCGGGCCATTTCTGGCAACGATGGCAGAGGTTGATGGAGGAATCAAAGAGGAGATCATGTTAGAAGAAGGCATGGACTAGTAGCAATGGTGCTCTGGAAAACTTGGCAAGCTTAGAATCTTCAAGGTTTTGAAAAGAAGGACTCCTCCGCTGAGCTTGTATTCTCATCAGCAATGGAGCCTATGCTGGAATATGTGAAAATGAGTCTCTAATTAGTAAAGTTGAGAGAGATAGTAGCTTCTTACAATTTAATGTGGGTATCTCATTTTAGTTTTTGTCCAAAAGATCCCAATGTATTCTTTTTGAATTCTTAGAAATGAATATATCTTATCTTAGTTAAAAAAAAGTTGTTCATTACACCATATCCCCACCACTTCTCATCAAGATAAAAAACTGATAGTTTATCAGTGGCTAAGAGAATGGGGGTTGAATCTTAGCCCCTTTTTCACTTAATAACACTTGTTGGCCTTTTAGAACACTTGAGGAGATATTTCTTATTTTTGTCTCATTCCTGGTCAAGAGACTTTTTCTTTTTGTCTCGTAACCAGCCAAGAGATAATTTTCAGTTTTGTCTCCTAGGCAGCAGAAAATAGAAATAGAGTAGAGGAGAGAGAAAATCACACCAAGATGTATCCTGGTTCAGCTGCTAAGTGCAATGCAGCCTACATCCAGTCTCCATCACAATAATGATGGAATTTCACTATAATCATCATGATTACATACACCAATTTCTCCCTAGGAACTACCCTTCCTATCCGGGACAAGTTTAGAATCTAATCCCCAATCCTGAACTTGACTTGGTCACTGCCAAGCTTTCAACTGCTAAGTGCTAACCCAACTTGCAAGGAGATTACCATAGAATCATGAAACACAACACAGATGTACAAAGGACCTCTAAGGACATCTATGGCTTTTTCTTTTAATTTTGCACTCTCTGCCTTTTTCCGCTCTATGGCTTTTTCTTACAAACCTCACTGTTTGCCTTTTTCCATGAGACTCAAGACAGACAAAATTAAACAGAAAAATACAAAATGAAGAATATTGAAGGAGAAGAACTTCTGTTAGCTTAGGTAGCTATGAAAACTCTGTGCCTTGCACTCTCACTCCTTGCTTCAAGCCCTGGCTGTTCTCCCTTATTTATAGAAGGGGAAGCCTCCAAGGTTGAAACTGTTGAACCGAGCTAATCTTCTTCTTCTTCAAACCAAAAACCGGTTCGGCCAAAGAGAGAGGAGAGGAAACCGAATGTAAAACCCAACATGCAATTACCTCTGTGTCTTTCCTTTACACCAAGCTTCATCAATCCGGACCTTCCATCTTAACTTGCACTCCAAGAAGGATTCCTAGCTCTTGATGAGTTCTTGATGATGACAGCTTCATCTGCTCTAACTTCTGCCTCATCCTCCACGTAGCTACAGTAGCTACCTCCTGTAGTGGTTGAGCAAAAGCAGAGACGAGCCATGCCTCTAAGGATCTTCTTCCATTTTTGGGTATGGAAGGCTTGAGCTTACTTCACCACATCTTGCCTTTTGTGGTAAAGATCTCAGCCACACCATACTTCATATTTTCTTTTTCTTGATGCCATCATCACTATGGCTTCAAGCTTGCTTCTAGCTTCTTCTTTTTGCTTCTGATAACTTGCCTTAGCTTCCATCTTCTTCTCTGTGAAGTGACCGAACACAAGAAGAGAGATGAGAGAGAAGAAACAAAAAGGCTTCCAAATGAAATAAAGAAAGGAATTAAAATCAATTATATTCAATTAAAACCCACTTCCCTTTCTTTCCTTCCTTGTAACGTGTAGCACACATTTGATTGCCATCAAGTCACATTTACATTTTCTCTCTCATGTTACCAAGGCAATTAAGGCTATTTCATAAAAATTTGAATTCCAACTAAGAAGAGCATGTGAGGTAACCGAATTAAGCATGCATGATTTGCTTTCTCTTCATCAAATTTTCGGACCAAGCCTTAATAGTCTTGGGGCAGAAATTATTTTGGGCTTGTTCAACATAATTCTGGCCTAATTAACCAAATATTACTTCAGCCACAACATTTAACATTTTATAACCAAGGCTGATTCTCTTTCAACATCTTGGGCTTGCTATTTTTCGGCCCAATAGCAAAATCTGCACTGCAAAATTATTTAATTAACACATATGAACCAAAATCAAATTAATAATTTTGTAATTAATCATATTAATAATGTTTAGTCATCACTAATTTAATTTTGAGTTTTCCAAACTCATCAATCTCCCCCTTGATGACAAACATTATTAAAAATTAAAATGAAAAGAAATCAAAGATTAGAGTACTCCCTTTGAAGATTACGATTCCTTCCTCTTTCCAATTGTTACATGGCTCCCCCTTAATATATGCCATTTTACCAAGGAAGCATTACCTGTAACAATTTTATCAAACCTAAGGCAACTATGTTATTCAACATATGGAATTTGAGATGTTGAATGGCTTGATTTATGAGCAGAGATAACATGATAAACACCACTTGACTTGTTATCATATAAATGATTTTCTGCTCAATCACAATAAAAAATATTTTGAGTACAGAGTACATAAAAACAAAAACACATTTGATAATTCCCAAAAATTTGCTGCCAAATCATTTGATTAAATAAACAACATTTTCCATCCATTATATCAGAGCAAAATAATTATCAGTTTATAGCAAGAAAAATATTTTTAATCAAACATAATCATATCAGAGCATAAAAAAATTTATCCAGCATTCATTCACATATCAAAGCATAAAGGGATTATAAAAAAAATAACTAAGTTCCAAAAAGTAGCAATCATTTCAACAAAAACAGATCATAATCATTGAAACAAGGAGTTTGTGCACAGGGGTGATCATGAATCACAAAAGATTTCAGCCCCTGTTTCTTTCAACTTTTCAATTTTTCCAGCTTTCCTCCCCTTTTTGTCATCAAAGGGGAACCTACAAAAAGTGACAATAGAACACACACAAATATAACCAAAACCAAAATATCCGAGTTTAACAAAATAGTAATGGTCTAAAGTATCCAAACAGCCTACAAAGTACCAAAATAAGCCAAATAGAACCAGAATTCAACAAGAGACAAATAAGTAAATCATCAGAAAGATTATACTTAGATTCATCATCCTTATCGGCAGCCCCCATCTCTTCTTCGAGATTCTGAAGCATCATACCCACTCTTTCTTGGCACTTTGTCCAAGCCTTTTCATTTTCGTATGCTTGCTTTCGAGCACCCTTGTAAGATTCCACCATCAGTTTGGACATGTTAGAAAATTCAGTGAGGACCTCCTTGATCAATTCTGCCACCTTGGATGGCTCGGCTGGGCGGCTCTCAAGATCACTGTCAGAGGGCATTGACCGTTTTCCTTTGGTGCCTTCCATAGTACCTGAAACTCCTCCTCCCTTAATTGTTGAAACTTTATTCTCTACATCTTTATTGGTGAGATCAACATTAAAGTATTCAAAGATGCAGGTAAGAAACATGCGATAGGGAAGATTAGCCTTTTTGTTTCTTCTAACACATTCCCACATATGCCTAACCATGAGATATGCAAAAGAAATAGGAGATGATGTAATGATAGCAAAAAGTACTAAAGTGTCAGAAACGGTTACTCTGTTGTAAGAACCACTCTGAGGCATGAGAACATGAGTGATAATTCTATGCAACAATGCTCTTTCTGCACCGAGAGCTTTGTGGGTCAGGACAATGCCATCCAAGGCAGAAAAGTTCTTGCAAGTTTGATTCAAAGCAACCTAGAGCGTGACCCCCACTTGTAAGTCCCAATTTTCTGTCATATAAGCGGCTACGCCTTCATCAACATACCCCAGGGCAGCGCTTATTGTCTCTCTGTTCAGAGTCATGTAAACCCGCTTCACATAGGAATGGATTGCTCCATTAATCAGCCTCATGTTTGCATAAAACTCTCGAACCAAGGCTGGGTATACATGTTTCTGAATATTGAACAGGGGAGTCCACTTCATATTCTCAAAAAGAGTGATAAAGTTAGTTCCTTTAGCAGCAAGAGAGTCCAGGTTCACTATGTGTGAAGCACACAAGTGACGTTTCTTCAACACATCTTTGTGAAACTCATAAGATGCACATCTTCTTCAATTTGATCTTTATCCTTTCCCAGCTTTCTTCTGGATGAAGTTTTCTTTGTTATCACCTTTCTTCTCATAGTTTCTGTTTGTTTGGAGGAGGGTGAGGGGGATGAAGAAGAGGTGGAATGTATATGAATGTGTGTATGGGTTTGAGGAGTTGAAGATGGAGGATGTGTTGGTAGGGGGTTCGGCTACTCTTCCTTGGAGTAACTTTCTTTTTCATGTTATGAAAGTGGAGAGGGGAGAGGGGAGATGAAGAGAGGCCGAAGAGAGTGGTGAGATGAGGGAGGTTATGGAAGAATTTAATGTTGAGTGGAGAGAGAATTGAGGGAGTTATTACCCATTAAGGGGCGCGGTTATTAACTAAGGAATGATTTTAAAATTAAAACTGAAAGGTTAGCTCCTAGAATCAAGGGATGATAAAGATTTGATTTGACAACAACTCCTTCCTACAAGATTTGATATGACAACTTCCCAAAAGTATGATTAAAAAAATGAGGAACTCGAAAACAGGTCAGAGTAAGATCAAAGAGATTTGGTGGGGCCCAAGATGATTAACATCTGTTCAGTCTCCCTCTGTATCATGGCCCATTCATCACAACCTGAAATTTGTCTCCTGCTTCCCTACGAGACAAAACCAAACAGAATAAAAAAGTTCACAAATTGTCAACAGAACTTAATTCTATCATTCCCAAACTATTTCTCAAGGACCAGAATCTGTCTTCACACAAGGGCTTAGTGAATATATCCGCAAGTTGTTCTTCAGATTTTACAAATTGAATATCAATAGTACCCTTTTGCACATGTTCTCTAATAAAATGATATTTGATCTCAATGTGCTTGGTTCTTGAGTGTAGAACAGGATTTTTAGAAATGTTAATAGCACTCATATTATCACAAAATAAAGGTATACTATTGATCTTTAATTTGTAATCCTCTAACTGAGTTTTTAACCAAATTAGTTGTGAACAACATGCAGCGGTAGATATATATTCAGCTTTGGCTGTAGATAGAGCAACTGTGACTTGTTTCTTGCTTGACCACATGTTAAGTGAGCTTCCAAGGAAGCAACACATTCCGGAGGTACTCCTTCTATCCACCCGGTCTCTCGCATAATCTGCATCACAAAACCCTACTGCACAAAAGTCATTAGATCTAGGATACCATAAGCCATAATCACTTGTTCCCTTAATGTATCTAATGATTCTTTTTACGGCTGAAAGATGGGATTCTTTTGGGTGAGATTGAAATCTTGAACATACACCCACACTTTGAACAATGTCCGGTCTAGAGGAGGTAAGATACATGAGTGAACCTATCATTCCTCTATACTGAGTTTTATCCATATCTTTGCCATCATCATCTTTATCAAGCTTAGTGTTTGGATGCATTGGTGTTCCCATAGGTTTGGAATTTTCTAGGCTAAATTTCTTGATTAATTCTTTAGCATACTTTCCTTGGTGAATAAAAGTGCCACTAGGAGTTTGTTTGATTTGGAGACCAAGGAAGAAAGTTAATTCTCCCATTAAACTCATTTCAAACTCACTAGTCATGAGTTTTCCAAACTCTTCACACAAGGATTTATTGGCCGATCCAAACATTATATCATCCACATAAACTTGAACAAGAAGAATGTCATCATTAGATACTTTAATAAATAAAGTAGTGTCGGTGGTACCCCTTTGAAAGTGATTTTCCAATAAGAAGGCACTAAGCCTTTCATACCAAGCTCTTGGAGCTTGCTTAAGGCCATAAAGAGCCTTTGAAAGTTTGAAAACATGATTTGGAAATTCTTTATCTTCAAAACCGAGGGGTTATGCCACAAACACTTCTCTATCTATAAAGCCATTAAGAAAAGCACATTTGACATCCATTTGGAACATTTTAAAACCTTTATGGGCAGCATAGATAAGAAGCAATCTAATTGCTTCCATTCTTACTACCAGAGCAAAAGACTCATCAAAATCAATACCCTCTTCTTGATCATAACCTTGGGCCACTAATCTAGTCTTGTTACGAACAACTTTACCATCCTCACCTAGTTTATTCTTGAAAACTCACTTAGTACCTGTTACCTTCTTACCATTCAGATGAGGTACTAGTGTCCAAGCCTCATTCTTGTCAAATTGAGCCAGCTCTTCTTGCATGGCTTTGACCCATGAAGGATTTTCAAGTGCTTGCTTTACATTGTTGGGCTCCATTTGTGACAAGAGAGCAAGATTGCTTGGTTCGGTTTGCTTTTTGGTTGAGGATCTTGTCGTTACACCTTGTGAGGGATTACCAATGATAAAGTCATGAGGATATCCCTCATGGACTTCCATTCTCTGGTTTCTGGAGTGAGGTTGAACTTTGATGAGCTTTAGAGGTTTGTTCTGTTCCAGATTCTCTTGCTGGCCCAGGAGACAAAACAGAAATGTCTCCTCCATCCTGATGAGACAAAATTGGACGGACAGATTCTTCATTTTGGGCAGACTTGGGATTTTCTTCACTGGTTTCCTTGTTGACAGCATCTTCACAATCTGTATCATCTTCTATCACAGCACTAGGACTTGAGTTAGTATCACAAAAAGAAACGTGTATGGATTCCTCTATTGCTCTATATTTTTTGAGGTAAATTCTATAAGTCTTGCTAGTGGTGGAGTATCCAACAAACACCCCCTCATAGGATTTTGGATCAAATTTATCAAGATTTTCTTTATTGTTAAGTACAAAATATTTGCATCCAAAAATATGGAAATACTTAAGATTAGGAGGGGTTCCTTTCCATAGCTCATAAGGAGTTTTCTTTAACCCTTTTCTAATGATAGTCCTATTCAAAATATAGCATGCTGTATTTACAGCTTCAACCCATAGAAATTTTAGAACCTCATTTTCACATAGCATAGCCCTAGTCATTTCTTGAAGACTTCTATTCCTTCTTTCAACTACCCCATTTTGTTGAGGAGTTCTAGGGCATGAAAAATTATGAGCAATTCCAAAATCATCACAGAATTTTTCAAAATCTTGGTTTTCAAATTCTTTTTCGTGATCACTTCTTAAGTGGGCAATTTTTAATTTTTTTTTCATTTTGAATTCTTTTGCAAAGGGTTGAGAAAGCATGGAAAGCATCATTTTTATGAGCAAGAAAAAGTACCCAACCAAATCTAGAGTAATCATCCACCACCACAAAACCATAATGTTTACCTCCTAAACTTTGAGTTCTTGTTGGACCAAAAAGATCAATGTGTAACATCTCTAATGGCCTCTTGGTTGAAATTCTATCTTTTGGTTTAAAAGAGGATTTTACTTGTTTGCCTAATTGGCAAGCATCACAAATTAGATCCTTATCAAATTTAATATTTGGAATTCCTCTAACCAATTTTCTCTTAACTAGCTTAGAAATTTGATACATGCTAGCATGACCCAATCTCTTATGCCATAGCCATTTTTCAGATTCAATTGAAGTGAAGCATGATACTTTTTGATCCTTTAAGTTCTCAAGAGTCAATCTATACACATTATTGCACCTTTTAGCCTCAAACAAAATATCCCCAGATTTTTCACAAATAACTAAGCACACCAATTTTCTAAAAATAACTTCATATCCAAGATCACACAATTGGCTAACACTTAGTAAATTGTGTTTTAAACCATCAACAAGAAGAACATCATTTATAAAAGAAGAGAAACTTTTACCAACTTTTCCAATGGCCACTATTTTTCCTTTACCATCATCACCGAAAGTGACAAACCCTCCATCATATTCATCAAGTTTAATGAAGAAGGTTGCCTTTCCGGTCATATGCCTAGAGCATCCACTATCCATGTACCACATATTGTCCTTCTGCTTGGATGCTAGGCACACCTACAAAATGAGCTCAAGTGACTTTAGGTATCCAAATATTCTTGGATCCTTTCATTTTAAACCATCTTCTTTGTCCCAATCCATTGTAATCAAAAACAATTTTGCAAACTTTGTTACCAATCATTCTTTCACCAAAAAAGCATTGAATGGGAAAGTGACCATTCCGGTTGCATAGTCTACAAAATCTTGGAGTTGCTGTTTTGTTAAAGCTTGTTGGGTTTTGAAACCTTGTATCATTAGAAGATGAAGCCATGTTTTCAAAAGAAAATTTTTCCACAGATTTGAAAGCTTTGTGAAAACCCAAGCCGGTTTTATCATAAAGAGGTTTTTGACTAGTCAAGATTTGATTTAGATTTTCAGAACTTTGAGTGAACTTGGCTAAGTCTTCTTTAAGCCTTTTGACCTCTTTAAGCAACTCTTCATTTTCTTTAAAATAATTTACATATGCCACCACAGAATGATTGCTTTCACAGCTTTTAAGTTGAGCTTTTAACTGCTTGTTTTCTTCAACAAGTTCAATAGCAGTTTCAGCCTCCCTTAATTTATCTTTGAGAAAATCATTTTTAGCTTTAAGAATGGTAATTTGTTATTCAAGATCTTGGTTATCAAACAAGAAGCATCTAATTTTTTCAGAAATGTGGTCTATCATAAGATGAAGATCTTCAGTATCAGGGTTATGAAAGACTACCTGTTCAATGTGATCTGCCATGAGACATGGTTGGGACTTGGTTTCTGATTCTTCATCATCTTCTGAGTCATTTTCCAAGTCTTCCCAGGAAGCCATCAGTCCCTTCTTCTTTCCCTTCTTTGGCTTCTCCTCCTTCTTCAACTTAGGGCAATCGAATTTGAAGTGCCCAGTCTCTTTGCAGTTGTAGCATGTCACCTTGCTGAAATTTTTCTTTTGTTTTCTTGAACTGCTTCCCTTGCTTCTTTCCTTAAGCTTCACCATTTTCCTAAATTTTTTGGCAAACAACACAAATTCATTTTCAAAGGAGTTATCACTGGATTCATCATCCAGGGGGTTAGAAACAGATGAAGAGCTATTCCTTTTCTTTTTGAATCTTTTTTCAAATAAGTGTTTTCAAAAGCAAGTAAATTTCCTCTCAAGTCATCATATGTCATAAAATCAAGACCACTACTCTCAGATATTATCAATGCTTTTGTTTTCCACTCTTTTGTGAGACATCTTAAAACTCTCCTCACAAGCACATATTCAGGATATTTAATCCCCATAGCATCCAAGCCAATAATGATGGTGTTGAATCTTTCAAACATTTCATCTATTGATTCTCCTTCCTTCATTGTGAACATTTCATATTCTCTGTCTAGCATATCTATCCTGGTCTTCTTCACTATGGTGGTTCCTTCATGAGTGACTTGAAGTTTGTCTCAGATTTCCTTTGCCGTTGTGCATTGTGATACCCGTCGGTATTCTTTGAAGCTGATTGCACAGTTGAGCAAGTTGATAGCCTTGGCATTGAGCTCCACCTTCTTTCTGTACTTGTGTTTGTTGGGAATTGAGGACCCTCCAGGATGATCTTCCAAAGTCTGTAATCTACTGCTTGCACAAAAATCTTCATTCTCTCTTTTCAATAGGTGTAGTTCTTCCCATTGAAAAGAGGAGGTCTGTTGCTTGACTGTCCTTCTGTCAGATTTGAGCCACTGTTCTCTGCCATCTGGATCTTTTCTCCAAGCTGCAAAGCTTGATCTCTTTGAGACCAAACTCTGATACTAATTGATGGTTTATCAGTGGCTAATAGAGGGGGAGGTTGAATCTTAGTCCCTTTTTCGCTTAATAACACTTGCTGGCCTTTTAGAACACTTGAGAAGATATTTCTTGTTTTTGTCTCGTGCCTGGTCAAGAGACTTTTTCATTTTGTCTCGTAACCAGCCAAGAGATAATTTTCAATTTTGTCTCCTAGGCAGCAGAAAACAGAAATGGGGTAGAGGAGAGAGAAAATCACACCAAGATGTATCCTAGTTCAGCTGCTAAGTGCAATGTAGCCTACATCCAGTCTCCATCACAACAATGATAGAATTTCACTATAATCATCATGATTACATACACCAATTTCTCCCTAGGAACTACCCTTCCTATCTGGGACAAGTCCAGAATCTAATCTCCAATCCTGAACTTGACTTGGTCACTACCAAGCTTTCAACTTCTAAGTGCTAACCCAACTTGCAAGGAGATTCTCACAGAATCATAAAACACAACACAGAAGTACAAAGGATCTCTAAGGACATCTGTGGCTTTTTCTTTTGATTTTGCACTCTCTGCCTTTTTCTGCTCTATGGCTTTTTCTTACAAACCTCACTGTTTGTCTTTTTCCATGAGACTTAAGACAGACAAAATTAAACATAAAAATACAAAATGAAGAACATTGAAGGAGAAAAACTTCTGTTAGCTTAGGTAGCTATGAGAACCCTGTGCCTTGCACTCTCACTCCTTGCTTCAAGCCCTGGCTGTTCTCCCTTATTTATAGAAGGGGAAGCCTCCAAGGTTGAAACTATTGAACCGAACTAATCTTCTTCTTCTTCAAACCAAAAAATGGTTCGGCCAGAGAGAGAGGAGAGGAAACCGAATGTAAAACCCAACATGCAATTACCTCTGTGTCTTCCCTTTACACCAAGCTTTATCAATCCGGGCTTTCCATCTTGACTTGCACTCCAAGAAGGATTCCTAGACCTTGATGAGTTCTTGATGATGACAGCTCCATCTGCTCTAACTTCTACCTCATCCTCTACGTAGCTACAGTAGCTACCTCCTGTAGTGGTTGAGCAAAAGCAGAGACGAGTCATGCCTCCAATGATCTTCTTCCTCTGACCGAATGGATCTTCTTCCATTTTTGGATATGGAAGGCTTGAGCTTACTTCACCACATCTTGCCTTTTGTGGTAAAGATCTCAGCCACACCATACTTCATATTTTCTTTTTCTTGATGCCATCAGCACTATGGCTTCAAGCTTGCTTCTAGCTTCTTCTTTTTGCTTCTGATAACTTGCTTTAGCTTCCATCTTCTTCTCTATGAAGTGACCGAAAACAAGAAGAGAGATGAGAGAGAAGAAACAAAAAGGCTTCCAAATGAAATAAAGAAAGGAATTAAAATCAATTATATTCAATTAAAATCCACTTCCCTTTCTTTCCTGCCTTGTAACGTGCAGCACACATTTAATTGCCATCAAATCACATTTACATTTTCTCTCTCATGTTACCAAGGCAATTAATGCTATTTCATAAAAATTTGAATTCCAACTAAGGAGAGCATGTGAGGTAACCGAATTAAGCATGCATGATTTGCTTTCTCTTCATCAAATTTTCGGACCAAGCCTTAATGGTCTTGGGGCAGAAATTATTTTGGGCTTGTTCAACATAATTCTGGCCCAATTAACCAAATATTACTTCAGCCACAACATTTAACATTTTATAACCAAGGCTGATTCTCTTTCAACATCTTGGGCTTGCTATTTTTTGGCCCAATAGCAAAATTTGCACTGCAAAATTATTTAATTAACACATATGAACCAAAATCAAATTAATAATTTTGTAATTAATCATATTAATAATATTTAGTCATCAATAATTTAATTTAGAGTTTTTCAAACTCATCAAAAACATTAATCTAAATCAAAATAAGCAATCTTCAATAACTTTTGTCATTAACAAACTCCCAAAAATCAAAATATAAAATTTTTTAATTTGAAAAAATAAAAAAGAGAATCAAATTAGAGAGAGAAAGAGAGAAGCAAGCAAAGGTGGGTAAGAGAAAGATGCAAATGTAGCAGAGGAAGAGCTAGCAGCAGAATAGGTAGAAAAGGTAAAAGGGACAAAGAGATCGAAAAAGAAAAGAAAAAATAGAGATAAAGAAACAAAAAAAATTATTCAAAACAAATTCACATGAGAAAGAGGCGAAGCAGGCTAAGAAAGAGAGAAAAGAGATATCAAGAAAGAAATAAAGAAACAGAGGCAGAAAAAAAGACAAAAAAAAAGATCGAGCAAAACATGAATGGATGAGGTGACAATAGTGATAAGGGCTCTAGAAGCAATGCGGCAATGGAAGAACAAAGTTGTGACCTAGTGTTAATGGTGGTGGTGGTAGTAGTAGTGGTGTTGCACTGGTCGTATTTGCAATTTTCGTTGATAAGGGAAGGTGGGATTGTGGAGTTTTGATTTAAAAATCAGATTTGGAAAATGTAAAAGGTATAATTAGATTATGAAATTTTAACATGATAATTTCAAAAAGAAAAATTAATTTCATGTTAGTACAGATGTTATATTCTTGAAATATCAACTTTTTTATAGAAAAAAGAAATTATTTCGGGAGAAAGTATTAATGAAGAAAATTAGAAAATTATTGGCTTGCTTTATAATAAGAAAATAGTAGAATATATACGGATTTACACTATAAAATATAAAACTGATGGCAATACATAAAAATACACAATTAGATTGATAGTAAAGGAATTTATACGAACCTATGAAGAAGTCTACAAAGATATTTTTGTTTCTACAGCTAAACTTAAATCCATATAGACTCGTTTATCTCTTGTTGTTTACAATTGGCCTTTACATGAATTAGATATAAAAAATGCATTCTTAAGTTGAGAGCTTGATAATGAGATATTTATAAGCCTTTTTCCATAATTCAAAGAATACCCTTTTCACGATCTTTTTCCCGTCCTTCATGGATCACTTTCCCGGCGGAAGCTGTATGTGGAAGCTCTTCGTGGGTACTACAGTCCGAATCCAGTTTAAACTCTGCACCAGACCCCACCGACCCAGCTCCGCCTGCTGCCCCTGACCCTGACGTTTACCACCTCATCTCTTTCTATCTCCTTCGGGTAAAGTATCTTTAAAGTAAAAGAGAGGGGAGGCGCCCTCAACCTCTTAATCAAGCTGGAAGTGAGGAGCTAGAAAGCATCGATTTCCAGGTCTATCTATTATGCGTTATTTCACCGATGCGCCGACGAACTACGTGGAAAAATGGACCTTCTTTCTTTGATTTTCAGCAAGCATTTTTTGAAAGTCACAATTCTATTCAGTTTGGTTTCGGAAAACTTGCCGGTCGCGAATTAGTGCGATTCTTACTATGTCATTTCTGGATGGATTTTCGTTGCTTTTCATATTAATGCCTGCCCTATTGGAGATTCCAACTATATATGCATTTTCTTTTTATGCGACAGGTATGTGACCTTAGGAATTATGTTCGGGAGTTGCTTTAGCAATTGTTGCTGGCTCCAGGTGTCAGTAATAGAAAAAAGATTGGATTGGAAAAGACCATGGAGGTTGACAAACTAGTGCTATTGGGGAAGCCTCTCATCGAGAAGAAAAAAGAAAATAGGACAATAGCTTGGTTCGGGAGTTGCTTTAGCAATTGTTGCTGGCTCCAGGTGTCAGTAATAGAAAAAGATTGGATTGGGAAAGACCATGGAGGTTGACAAACCAGTGTTATTGGGGAAGCCTCTCATCGAGAAGAAAAAAGAAAATAGGACAATAGCTGACTAAACCTCTGAGCTCTTTTTCTGTAAAGATCCTTTTCTTAAAGGGACATTTCCGCACTCATTTCAGATCATAGAGGTCGTCGGTCGTTGTGATCCTTCTTTCTCTTCCAGCTATTCCTCAAAAGAAAGAAAGGAAAGAACTCGATCGCGATCCACCGAAAGCATTCCATTCCGTCCTAAAGAGTCGGTGCTAGCTTCTTCCCTTGAGTTGTCTGCTTTGTTTGTCAGTCTTCTTGTATTCGTGTGTGTGGCTAGCCTCTGCCCGGGGATTTTTTGGCGTAGTTGCAAAAGATATCCGAAAACATGGCCCGGCAGTTTGGCTGACTGCATCCACACCACGAGTGCTTGACTGGACGAAGTCTGCTAGAAGCTCATCCCAAGGAAGCTTCTTTGTCCACCTTTAGTCGAAGAGTTTGATGACCGGATGGATGGCGCCTTCATCCTGCATTTTATATAAACAAGCTATGGTTTCTATCCTCAGCAAGCATATGCAGGAACCACCAGCGGTAAGGCTTTGCAGTCCGTATCGGTGTCCTTATCGGGTTGCCCTCATCAAGACGGCTATACAGAAGAGTTGGAACTCATGAATCTCTTTGGAAAGAAAGCGATTTTTCTCCTGGCTGGCCTATGATGATATATAATCCCAAGGAAACTTTCCTACTTTCAGGTTGGTTCAGAAGCGTTGTTGCCTGATGGGAACTCCCCCCATATTGCTATCAATGTCTTCATGTCGCACGATCTCTTAACATTACACTACTGAATCCCCAATCCTTTGCTTGCTGTGCAGTGACAGTACCAATATCCACTAATCGTTGTTTCCAGATACGGTTGCCGGTTGACATCTCTTCTAATTTGTCGATACGAGAAGCAAATTATTGTGTGAAGGAATCAATATCTCTGGCCTGACAATCGCTTTTTCGATCGGCTCATCCACGGCTTCAGAATAACTCAATTCCTTTTTTGATGAAGTAGCTTCGGGTGCTACTGGGTCTGGTTTGCTTTCATCAACGGATTTGAACGAAGACTTCTTTCATTGAGATATGCTAAAGCGGATTTGCGAAAGAAGCTTCTGAGGCCTAGCTAGGGGCTTATGCAACGTGACTTCAAGGGCTGTATCCCAAGCAAGTGTAGTCAGGGATACGGACGATATCTCCAATCTGAGTATTTGGGGGGTATCAGACTACATTCCAGAATAGGTGGTTTAGCCAAAGATAGGTGTTTAGTAAGTCTTTACTTCCTTTCTTCATTTGTGTGTAGGTTAAAAACATTTATTTAAGTGTCAAAATAATTTCACAGAGCATCGTTTGAGAGGTTTTGATCTGTTGTCAAGATATCTAGTTATACAAAGAGAAGAGGACAATATCCTATTCTATAAGTATTCAATAGATAATAAAATTGCAATATTAACTGTATATATGGGTGATATAATCTTAACAGGTAATGATAGTCTGGAGCTCAATATTTTGAAGAAAAAATTTGTCAAAATTTTTTAGATCAAGGAACTTCGACCATTGAAGTATTTTAAATGAATTAGGATTAATTGGATGCAAAGTTGTTAAGACAACCACAGAACCCGATATTAAATAAACCACAACTAGTAGAATATGAAGATATTGTAGATCAAAAAAAGTATCAACACTTAGTAGAAAAACTCTTATATTTTTCATACTCATCTAGACATCACCTTTGCAGTAATTTAGTAAGTTAGTTTATTCATTCACTAGCCTCTAGAAATATGGAAGTAACTTCTAAAATTTTAAATTATAAGAATCATTAAGTAAATACTTATTTATCAAAATAGAGAACACACTTATATAAAAACCCATAACGATATAGGTAATGCTAGGTAGACAAAAAAAAACAGTCAGAATTTGCCTTATTTAACATTAATTAATTATCGCAACAATTAATGAATGCTAAATAAGGCAAGTTATGGCTGCTTTTGACTGATTTTCTTTGGTTACCAAACATTTCTGTAACGATATATATTGGCTGAGAATGTATAGATAGAAGATCTACCTTAAGTGATTTTACTTTCATGTAATAATAACAATAGATTAAGTGTGGGAGTGGGTTAAAAAAATGAATTTTAGCTAAGTTACTAGATGAACATTTTTTTTAAAATTTTTCTTTTACTAAATTTGATTATAGGTTAAGTGTGGGAGTGGGTTCTCTCATTTTTTTTCTCAATTATTTAAAAAATTTAATATTTTTTCTCACATGTTTTTGCTTGGTCTTATTTAAGGAA
>NC_029789.2:129591427-129599424 GCF_000816755.2 Arachis ipaensis
TCTAAAAAATTATATATTTTATATTGAATAATAATCATGTGTAATTAGTAATATTATTGGCCAAATGGATGAAATCACCTACGTAAAGTGGCTGGCAACAATAGAAATGACTACATTTTAGAGAAAATAAAATCAGACAACCTGATTTGAGTCTCTAGCAATTAAAAATTTTTTTCACAACATTTAAAATTATAAATCACCAAATCACACGGTTCGAATGCAATATTTTCAATTACAAAATTAATTGCAAAATGCACCCTTTGATTTGTCTTTTTATAAAACGATCCTAATATTAGTGAAAAACAAAAAAAAGCACCAATACTTCTAAAATTTTCACATTAGCCTCCAATATATAAAAAATTCAGTCAAGTAAAATATATTTTTTATTCTTAAGGTTTCTAAAGCAATTGCATAAAATTAGCAAAATCAAAACACAAATAGCTAGACCAATATATTTATCTATTTTATTTGGTCACATTGAATCTGTATTTAACAAAGTTTGGTGGTGTATTAATTGTCCAATATCTTTAACCTTGTTTTAATATCAAGAGACGTTTACTTTATACAAATTTATTTTCAAAATTTTTGATAAATTTTATAAACATAAAGTATACGGGCGCTGTTAAAATAATGTCGTAAAAGTTTGATATTTATCTGATTAGATTTTCTTTTTGAATTATTGTACCTGAAGCTATCATAGTGTACTTGTAGACATTGTTTCCTTGGAACAGTGTGCTGCTTCCTGGATGCCAATCTTAAACGCGTATTAATGTTATGTTGCTGTGTTTTAGTTCCTATCCAGTTGTTGCTGTTTCCATTTTCAGTTGCAACAGGGGACAACACCACCCGCACACACGTTCTTCGCCAACCCAAACACAACAAACCCACATAAAATATCAAGGCCATTTATTAATATTATTATTTGTTAGAATTAATGAATACTTAACAAAATAAATTTAGGTTATTTTTCTGTTCAAGCTCAAATTTATTTATTACTAGGTAAGAATCTAACTAAATTTTATTCATTTATAGATAAATTCAACATCATTTAAAACTTTCATAAAAAAAATAAAAACTTACTCTTAGTTATATATGCGACACACTACTCATAAACAAGTTACTCCGTCCATTATCTATTTTTGAATAAATGACCATTTGTATCCATGAAAAATGAAAACACTGACATATGTACTCATAGTAGATCGAAACTGATTTTGTACCCATGCAAGATACACTCCGTGTGACAAAAATACCCTGCCTTATTGGATTGGTACTTGCTTCGTGCTTATACAAACTTAGGTGGCACTCCAACCCTCCAAAGCCCTATTTACGTGGAATTAAACTTTTTTTTTTTACTAAGAGTTTGGAGACTGAAGAACATTTCGCGGGAGAATCTGCTGTGCCCTAGTAGAGGTTCATCATTGCCGCCGCTTCATTCCCAACTCGGAGAAGACGTGTGGAGCACTCCGAAGCGAAGACCCTGAAACCAGGGGTTTCATCGCCGTCATCCCCAACTCGGACAAGACATCCGGAGCAGTACGAAGCCCTCAGCACGAATACGTAACAGAGAGAGCTGTAAAGATTACCGAGTAGAGCTCGAACCCAGGGGTCTCGTCTTCGATGGCGCATAGATCACTACCTTTGGTCCGTAGAGAACAGAGATATGTCATTGCCATTGTTGATTAATTTCATATGTCATTGGCACTAGTTAGACATATTCTATTACCTTATCAAATCCTGTAATTGCTGAGAATTATTATAAAAGTTTGTTTAAGGTTTGTGTTAGCTGCAGTTTTATACAATATTTTCTTAGCTTGTGTTGGTTAATTTCACTTCCAGGAATGGCCACCATCCATATAACATTGTGTATTAATCATAGAGGATGGTTTGAGAGAGGGCTGTGTGGGAAGGTTAGTTATACTGGTGGTGAAGTCACAGAAATCAAGAGGGTTAACGTTGATACACTCAATGGTTTTTTCATATCTGATTTGCTGAAGGATATTGGATATACATCTATTACTGATTTTTATTGGCTAAAACCTGGCAAGGAGCTTGATGATGATGGGTTGAGGGACCTAAGGGTTGATATGGACATAGTTAGAATGTATGAGGCAACCGTGAAGAATGGTAACAAAATAAATGTTTACACAGAGCATTCGGTGGATCAGCCTGTGTTAATTGAAGAGAAGAATATGACTCCATCAAAGATGAGAATAAAGACATGTGCCAAAAGGGTTCCAACTCCTAAGAAGAGTCCAAAAAGAAGATTGCTAGTAGTGAAAGATGATGACGATGCTGAAATTGTAGGTCATGTACAAGTTGTGAAAGAGGACCAAAGAAGGGGTGAGGACCAGATTAGGGAAGAGGACCATGAAGAAAATAAACAGGCTAAAGTTGAGGCCCAAATACTGGACAGTGTCAGTATGCCCCAGGAGACAGCAGATCCACCACTATCATCATCCCAAGAAGCAGGACAGGTTTCTCAGCCTCCCCCAACACCTATCATACCAGATCAGCCACCCTCAAGTCAGTCCCAACTCCCAACCTTCCCAGCCACCTTTTGAAGAAGATCAACAACCACTACACACTGATTGTTCAAACCCAGCCCCACATTCTGAAGCCAATGTTTTTGAACCTCTTGCACCTGAACAACTAACCCAATACATTCCACAACCATATAGGAATCCACTTTCACAATCAATCCCTAAGCCAGCCCCGCCCTCTGATCTCAATAGGACTCCCCAAAATAATCAAAGCAATCCTTCAGATGAGGTTGATGGACGGCCGAAGGTGAACAAGAGGAGATCAACAAGGAGGCCTCCCCCTATAAGGCAATCCTTCATCCCGAACCCTGATTTGGACAAGCCGCCAACCTTCTATGTCCCAGTTGATGAGGATGATTTTTCTGATGAAAATTCTGGACATCATTGCTATGAGTTAGAGGACTTGCATAGCATATCAAGTGACGAAGATACTGACCAGACTCCAGTTTTTCCTCAGAGCAATGTTGATGCCCCGGTTAACCAGGTGTGGTTGGAGTTGGGGATGGAGTTTGAGACTTTCAACCATTTTAGAAAGGCTGTCCGAAAGTTTAATATCAACATTGGAAGGAGCATATTCTTTGCTCGTTGTGATTCTACAAGATCAAAGGCTATATGCTACGATGAGGACTGTCCTTGGCAAATATACTATGCTAAGAGGACATTTCCAGCAAGTTATCAGGTAAAGACCTTTGTAAATGAACACACCTGTAGCAGAGATAATCACTGTAAGTCAGCAGATGGAAAATGGGTCATAGATGAGCTAGAGGAGAAGATTAGGGTTCAACCAAACTTGACAGTGAGAGAGGCTAACCAATACTTCAGAGCTGAGTATGAGGTACTAATGAATGAGAGAAAATTTATAGATCTATGAAGAAGGCAAAGGAGAGAATTGAGGGTTCCGAGATTGCACAGTATGCACGACTTCGTGATTATGCTATTGAGATACTGAAGACTAACCCTGACTCGACAGTAAGGATACATACGAATCCTATGCCTGATTTGAATTCTCTTTTTTTGAGGATCTATGTGTGCTTTGATGCGTGCAAGAAGGGATTTGTGGGTGGTTGTAGACCTTTAATAGGGTTCGATGGGACCTTTCTTAGAGGGTATTACAGGGGGCAGTTACTGACAGTAATAGAGTAGGATGCAAATAATCATATTTATCCTATTGCCTATGCAATTGTGGAATTAGAAAACAAAGAAAGTTGGAAGTGATTTTTAGAGATACTTTAGGAGGATGTGGGAGATTTTCAAGCAAACGGATTTAACTTCATGTCAAATATGCAGAAGGTACCTTTTTTTAATGAATTCTGATTCATATAGTAAAATGAAATCTGGTGTATATTGCAATCTTGATGCTTGTTTAGAGTTATATTGATGTATATTCTGATGCATTGTTTAGTATAATTGATGTATATAATTGATGTATATTGACTTATGTCCTAATTCTTGTTTAGCATAATTGATGGATATTGATGTATATCAAAATGCTTGTTTAGGATAATTGATGTATATAATTGATGTATATTGATATATATCAAAATGCTTGTTTAGGGTAAAAAGTCTAATTATTTTATACCTAGCTACATGCACCCTGTTAATAAATTAGCGTATATGATTGGAGGTTAATTTTATCCTCTGCCATCAATCATGGTTACTAGCTTTATGGTGGAATCAAAATATATCCTTTTGGAAATTGGATGTCTATTTTAAGAATCGTTTATTGGTTAAAGTGCTTTTGCTATAGAAATTAAGTGCTTCTTGCTGCATGGCACTGTCTAGCTTCTATATTCTACTTGGTTAAAGTTTTTTTTTTCTTCTGTTATGTGCTTTTCATTCATCAATTCGTTGTGACTTTAATTATGCCTATACATATTTTTTACAACCAGCCGTGATTGTGCTTGCTTTTGTAGATTTTGTATGTTGTTGTTAAAGATATAAAATCAGTTATTTATCGTATTTATTATAATTTTTTTCATTAATTAGTCACTTATTAAACTTATTAAAAGATTAATTCTTGAACTTATTGAAGTCTGTCAGTCACTTATTAATCTTATTGAAAGATTCTTGAGCTGTTGATTTTGATGTATGCCTGCAGGGGTTAATACCTACCGTGCAAGAAATGTACCCAAATGCAAACCACAGATTCTGTGCCATGCATATATGGCAAAATTTTCACAAGAAATGGAGCGACTTACAGTTGAAAATGTGTATGTGGTAATGTGCTAAGGCAACCACAACACAGGAATTCAATGCTGCCATGGATAGACTAAAAAAGATCAATGCTGGGGCATGGGATTACCTGGACAAGATCAGTCCAAAACAATGGAGCAGAGCCCATTTTAGTGAATACCCTAAGATGAAAAACTACACAAACAGCAATTGCAAGGTGTTTAATGCCAATGTGAAGAAGATGAGGGGCAAACCAATAATTACAATGTTAGAGGAAGGAGGTGCTACGTAATGAGGATTTTGGCTAGGAACAAGAAGGTTTTGGTTGGGTATAGCGGAAGGTTAGCCCCAACCCAACAGAGCAGGTTAGAAAGGAAGAAGAGCGAGAGCAACAAGTGGAGGCCTCTTCCCACCGGAGATGATGTCGGGAATGTTTATGAAGTGCAATGTCTGCCCGTGAAGGTGAGTGTGGATTTGGGCAAAGGTACGTGCAGTTGTAGACTTTGGCAACTAAATGGGCTATCGTGTAGACATGCATGTGCCACTTTAGGTTACCAAAACAGGAGACCCGAAGAGTATGCACATAACTGGCTGATCATGGATGCATACAATGCGGCGTATCAGTGTTTTATGCATCCAGTTCCAAACCAGGAGTTCTGGGAGCACCTTGACACCCTACCCATTCTGCCACCACAGTACAGAAAACCAATAGGTAGACCTTCAACAAAGAGAGACAAGAGAAATGATGGCTCTACTAATAAGAGTGACCCTCATAGAACAAAAAGGAGGATTGGAACTATTGTCTGCAAATACTGCCTCCAGGTATGTGTGACCAATTCTTGATCCCTTCAATAGTTGAGCTATTGAATCCTGAAATTTATGACCAATAGAATTACCGAATGCTATGATTATACTGTGACCAATTCATGTTGAACTTACATTAAGTATTATTTGCTTTAGGCTGGTCATAATAAGAGGATCTATAAAAAGAGAAAAGAGGCAATGGGTGAAGGGAGTGCTATTTCGCAAGTGCCTGCAGGGGATGAGGATGAAGACATGCTGGCTGAAATATTCTGGAAGGAGACATTAGAGGCTGCAGATGCTGAAGCAGCAGCCACTGAAGACGGAAATGATTCTGCAACACCACACGCTGCTCAAGTAAGTGCATTACATGAGTAAGAATTTGTTAATTTGCTTTAAGAATATATTGTTTACCTCTGATTGGTTTGTTCTTTGGATTTCGGCAACCACAGGGAATGCCGCCGCCAACAAGCACACAACAACAACCTCTAACAAACAACGCAATATCCAAAAAACAAGTTAAAAGGAGATGTGTTAAGCGACCACCTCCGACTGTAAAAACACAGCAAACACCTGCCCCATCTGCCAATAAACTATCTACTACACCCTCCACACACAACTCTGAGACTACACCTCATCCACTGCAAGGTGCTAGTGCAAGGATAACCACACGATTTGTGTAGTTCATGCCAACACCGGGAATGACTCCGGGTGCTAGCGGCCGAGGAACAGCTGTTAGAGGTAGAGGTCAAAGCAGAGGACATGGCAGGATAGGCGCATTAAGCGGAACAAAAAATGGTGTCTCAAGAGGAAGCAGTAACTCAACCCCAATTTGATAGAAACTGATGGGTTTGTGGACGTATCCAAGAGAGAAATTTGATGCTTTTAGAATGTTATGTTTTTGTATTTTCATGTACTCGACATTGATCGTCGACTACTCATGCTTGCCTTTTGTTGTTTTGTTATATTAAAGAGCGACCCAAGACTCTTGTACTGTGTTATGCATGCTCATGGTCTATTTTAGGGTAAAGTAGTTATGCTAGATTGAGGGCCTTTTGTGAGCAACCAAACTTGCCTTCATTGGCTTATGTGATAATTGCTATTTTTGAGAATCAGAATTAGCTAATTTCAATGGTTATTTTATGAGTCTTTTAACAGCACCTTAGTTTGATTTTGGAAGAAATTTTGGATTCGAAACCGAAACCATCAGCTTGCCATATTTCTTGTTCAATTGATAATTGCCTCCTTAAAAGGAATAGAGAGATTCATGTGAATTTACATTGGCATTGTCTAAAGATAAACTTTATGTCAATTTACATGGCAGCAACAACTACAAACTAAACAAAACACTACCAGAAATCAAAATTGGTGTCTATGTCAATGCATCAAAAATAAAAAAACCAGAACAACGTAACCATGACTTAAGCATCATGTCATGCCAATCTCAGAAAAAAAATTCACTATCTCATTACCAAAGATCCCAAATCATATAAATCTTACATTTTCATCACCAAATACAACTCACAAAATAAACAAAATGCTACCCCCAATGCAATGGTTGAAAGCAACAGTCTCATTCCCTTAAGTTCACCCTTAAATTTTTCTATCTTCCTAGCCATCATTGAGGATGCTTGCTAATTTACCCCACCAGAAGTGATAGTTAGTCCATCTTCGTGCCTTGAACAAGACTGCTCGAAATTTTTTTTGCTAAAGATCTTGCTAGGCCCTCCCATCCTTCTTCAATTTCATCGACCCACACAAAGTATTTGCAGTCTCTTGTCTGGAAAAAAAAAACGAACCCAAATGTCAACTACAATGTCAAAAATAGATTTCTTACCTCAACAATAACAGCGCCTGTCCATTACCACCCACACAGGACATCTGATGAACCATCTATTAGGGTTCGTCATGGTGCCAGACTCTAGCAACACAACATCCCTCCCACAGAAGCATTTGCCGTCGAGCTTCTTTTCCTTCATCCTCTTCGAACTTGAAGAACTGTTGTGACTTCCATCATTTGTACCAGAGTTAAATCTTCGCAAAGACAATCTAGGGCTCACGAGATAATTCCTTCTCTCCTTGGGTGCACTTGACACTGGTTGAAATTGAACTCGATTGCATTTATTGGGGTGTGGTTCGAATTGGGGAAGATGATTCCTTAAGATTTAATCCTTATCAAACGACCATATAGCAACGTTCAATTCCACGTAGATAGGGTTTTGGAGGGTTGGAGTGCCACGTAGGTTCGTATAAGCACGAAGCAAGTGCTAATCCAAAGCAGGATACTTTTGTCATACGGAGCGCATCTTACATGGGTACAAAATCAGTTTCGATCTACTATGAGTATATATATCAGCGTTTTCATCTTTCATAGATACAAATGATGATTTATTCTTCTATTTTTTTCCAAAAGTAAGTACTCTGATCCGTCCATTATCTTTGATTCATAATATTTGTTATTTTGAATTATTTTTTTAGTTC
>NC_029789.2:129599432-129602117 GCF_000816755.2 Arachis ipaensis
TTAATATGTAATAATAAAAAATATCTATATTGAACAATTATTTTTTATTTGATGAAGTAGTTGAAATTTGTGGGACAAATAAGACGATATTGTTATTTTTTAAATGCATGGTTTTGAGCAACATGTTACCAAATCATTTTGTGGGACATTTATATTTTGTCATTATCCGCATTTGTTTTTGTTTTTGAGTATTGACTTCTCGAAGTAATATATTTTTATTTTATTTAACCAATTTTTTAAAATTTATTATTTATATTATTTACAAAAACTATTGTCAACTTAATAAAGTTTATAGAAAAAAAAAAATAATTGCACTGTTTCTGTTAGTTGCATGTGGAAGTCTTTATAGTTATTGAACTACCGCACGAACAACACGATTCCTAAGTCAATGACGGTGGTGAAAATTGTAAGTTGTAACCAACTTGTTCTAGATTAGTTTGATCAATTCATTGTCTTCAGTCTCAACGTACATTTGCAAAGTATATAGTTTCCAACGTTTCAATTTGTAAAGTCCAATGAAAAGAAAAGAAACATGTTTATGTTTGTGACCGTAATATTTCTCATTGAATTCATTGTAATAATCACATCAAGTTGTAATCAATTTACCTTATTTGACCCAACGCGATTGATAAAGAAAAAAAAACACTAATGATACCACAAGAATACAATGGATTGAAATTGAATAAAAAAACATAAAAGTAAATAAAAATAAATAAAATAAATGAAATAGATTGAAATTAAATATAAAAAAAATTATTTATCTTATTTATTTAATTTTTTGATGTAATAAGAGACTCACTCAATTTAACTTGTTTATGTTATAATTTGAAAATTGAATTAAAAAGAATCACTTAATCTTTTACCTAATTTCTTGATGCAACGAGAGAAACTCATTCAACTTCATTTGTCCATACCATTAGGCACGGACCTAGGCACAACAGTGAGGGAGCACTTGCCCCCATTGTGTTTTTTATTTTTTTTATTTTTTTAAAAATAGTTATACATAATGTGATCCCATTTCAAATTTTAAATGACTATTATAAATGAATTAAATTCAATTGACCAAAGTTTTAAATTTATTTTTTATCATTTTGACTATTATTTAACCTAATTAAATTTAGTTTTTTTGTCGTCACTCTTTTATTCCATTAAACCCTCCTCTTATTTTTATATTTTCAACCTTTTTTTTATTTCTTGTCTAATGGTCATTCTCTCTTCATCAAAAGGTAAATTTCAAATTCTCTATGTTTTTTATATAGCTCTCCATGACTCTATATATGTATTTTTCAATTTCATTGTTTCTCTTTTTGATATTTCAATTGAAATTTTTAATTCAAACAATTATAGTTTAAGTATTAATCTAATGTTTTATTCTCTTCATGATTTTATATATTTTATTTTATTCTCAATTTATTCATCCTTATAATTTAAAATAGATTTTTTATTTTTAGAAATAGTAGTAAAAAATATTTTAATTACAATACATAATTAAACAGATGCATAAAATTTTCTATCTAACATTATATCGAAATTAAATTAAAAAATATATAACAAATTTAATTATTTTAAAAAGAAAAAAAGAAAAAAAATTATAAATTAAGTTTCTATTATTTTATATAAACATACTTTTTATATACAGATTTAATTTTTTTAGTATTTATATATAATTTTAATTTCAAATTATAAATACTAGTGTATCGTTAGGTGCTAATGTGCTAATTGATTCAGTCTTTTATTATTAAATGTGTATAAAAAATTAGTTAGGATAACAAATTATCTATAATTTAATTAAAATGTTTTAAGTTCAGGTTTTAGAAACAAAAAGTTATTTTTTTATAGGTTATATATAATGAATAGTATTTTAAGAATGAAAGTATTCACTAATTCTTTTTAATTTTTATATCTTCATATATTAATAATGTTTAACCAAATTTATTTTAGTATATATATTTTTGCTCCCACGTCTAAAATTTTTTGATTCCGTCACTACATACTATGGTTACATTATAAAATCAAAAAGTACTTTTTTAAACTTCTAGTTTTTCAATGACAACTATAATAATTTAAGAGGCTTTTTTGTTTTGTTTTGATTTTTTACAATATATCTCCTAGTCTAACAGGTCAATAACTAATTTGCCGCAGATTTGCGATTCATTTACAGGTTTGCTGCTTGCCAATGGATTGCTTCATTCAAATTTTCAACACTTATTTAATTGAACTAACCACTAGACCAACTCAAGTTGGTTTAGTTGAAGAGGTATTTATAACTTCTTATTAAATTAAAACAAAAAAAATCTTAAACCACTAAAATAAAGCCCAATATACTAATTAAATAATCTAATATTTAAAAATATAAACTAATAATAAATACTGAATAATATTTGAACTTATTATAAACATTTAAAGCACGTATAAGTAACTGTATCAAAATTACAGTGCATTTAAGAAAAAAGATACACCTAAAGCATATTTTGTTAGATTCGAGATCATTTTTCGATTATATTTTGAATAAATCTAATTTAGTCTAAAGTCTTATTCTATAATTGAAATATATATTTTAAAATAAAATGAGTAATAAAAAGAGGTGTTTATGGATCAAATCCAATCCGCATATCTGTGGTATTTATTCAAATTCGATAAAAAATTTACAGATATTAATTTGATCTGCATACTAATAGAATCGTA
>NC_029789.2:129602143-129604907 GCF_000816755.2 Arachis ipaensis
TAATTATAAATTGAATCAATCTGATATAATTCAATTTATTTTCAATTAATTTGAAGTTAGTTTCCGATTTTTAAAATATCAGAGTGGAGTATGCATCTAATTAATCCGATCGTATAAGCTGCAATAGATTTTGTTAGTTCAAGATAAAAACACAAAAATTTCATACCATAGCTACTTTAGTGCAAAGCCGCAACCGTAATTTATAATCCTTTATCTCTGAGCTTAAAATTTGGACGGATTGCGATCTCATCAATCGAGACCCTTTTTCTGAGAAAAAATGTATTTTGACTATTTTCTGATTAAATTGGAAAGTGATAATTTTTTTTTCCCTCTAGAAATCTTGCATAATTTCAAAGGTTTCACATAAAAAGAGATAGCTACCTAGAGAAGACTAAAAGATTAAATGAACATGGCAATTTCGGCTTGGTTTCTTTCCTGTATAAAATATTTATTATCATTTCAAACAGCTGAAAATAATTGAATTTTTCTTCCTCCCATTGATTCTAGAATTCCATGTTTTGCTGGAACATGAAAATTGTTTCTTTTGGGCTTTTTTTTTACGTAAAACAGATTATTAAATTATTTAATTCCAATAACAAATGAAATTACAATAATCCGGAAAATCTAATCAGCAAATGTGAAAAAACATCTTGGCCTCTGCCATGATAGCAATGAATAACGTTAGGGGTAAGGGGTTGAGGCGTATTTAGGAAATCCATTTGGATTTTGAAAATTAATATGATTTTAATTTATTTTAAAAAATTAAATAATTTAGTCATTTTATTTATATATAGAGGAAACATTTCTTTTCTTATGGTTTCGTTTTCAACAATTTGTTGCGGCTAACATATTTCTTCATCAGGACGGAAGAAGTGTGGATGCTTGAACATTTTCCTTTTTTATCCTCGCCTGTGTGACTAGAGTCTAGAAACATAATTTTCTTGGAAAATTAATTTAGAAATATTAACTTTTAGAAAATACATCTATAAAGATATTTCTATTAAACACAACTATAAAAAAATATTTTTATTAAACATATTAATAAAGACACTTCTATTAAACACAATTATAAATAAGAGTTGACAGAAATAAAAAAAATGCTATTAATAACGTAACGAAATTATTATTTTTAAGTACATATGTGTGTGTGGACCGGGAAGTGGGGAGGTATATCATTGGCATTGGTGGATGATCCTACAATTTGTGAGAATAAAAGGAATATCCGAATCCCATAAAAAAATAGGAATCTTTTTTAGTGTCCCAAGTGAAAGTGGCAGTAGTGGATCCATGTTGCATCTCAACTACACAACACACATGCATGGGAAGCATTTACAACAAGCAAGTCATGGAAGACAATGCTGCAAGCACTGCATAAAGTGTTAAGATTATATTATAACTAATCATATCCCTTTAACCTAAACATTTGGCCCCATTTCCCCCAAGTTCCATTATATTATAACTACATAAGTGGTGGACATATATATATTGTTTAACCAACTTGAATTGATCGTTCACTCGTCCGTTTAAGTCAATATAAAAAATTTAAATTTTATTTTGTACATACAGTAATTCATTAGTAAGTAACAAATATTTAAATAAAACTCAGATTTTTTATACATTGTTTTATTTTCAATGAGTAAGTAACTCATGAGTAATAAAAAAAATATATATTATTTTATTACTTATGAGTTACTGCATGTACAAAATAACCAATGAGTTACTGCATGTACATCAGACCGAAGAATATCATGAGTAATAAAAAAAATATATACATTGTTTTATTTCCAACTAATATGTTGTAGGCTTGTAGCTAGTGATGATCATCGTTCAGTTTTTTGAAGTTTTTATTTATTTCTATTTCACATCACTATTTTCAATTTTGAAAATATTTGGTAACAAAAGAAAATCAACAAAAAATAACCATAACTTGCCTTATTTAGCATTTATTAATTGTTGTGACAATTAATTAATGTTAAATAAGACAAGTTCTTACTTTTTTTTTGTTTACCTAACATTACCCTTTTAATTTTTAGATAATAAAACTAGGATTTGAGAAAAGAAGAAGAGAAAAACCATTTTTTGTAGCAAGCTAATTAAGCTAGTGGTTTAATGTTCAATAATTGCAACTTGCCAAGACACGCATAATAATCTCAAGTGAATATATATATATTCTTATGAGCTTCATTGTTCTGTGTTTTGAAACTTAGGTCAAACCTAATCCCACTGTTTTTTATTATTTGGTCGGTAATGATGTAACAGTCCTTAAACCAGACCATTAAATTAGGTGGTACTCCAATAAAGATTTAATGATTGTTATTATATGAAGATATATCATTTTGACTATTAGATTATAAATTGTAGAATTTGATTTTTATTTGAAGTAAAAGTATTATTTTTATTTAAAATGTTGCTAAACAAATAAGTTACACTTTTTAAATAAAAATCGTCATAAAAAGATATTTTTAACATATTCATAAGAGTAATTGCCATTAAATTAACCCCCTTTTTCTTTTTTTGAGAAATAATGGTATTTGTTATTTCCTCAAACCATTAGTTAACCAGTGACAGTGACTTGTTGATAGGAAAAAGTAAAAATGAAATCTAAATCATAGACAGAAGAAAAAAAAAATTGCTGACTAAGTCAGCCAACTCTCATTGACACCACATCTGCAAATATTATTATATTAGTTCTTTATAAATTAATTATTTGGATTTGATCCATTTCTCTTTTCATTTCCCATATATATATATAAGAAAAAAGCTA
>NC_029789.2:129605770-129612285 GCF_000816755.2 Arachis ipaensis
ATAATAATAATAATAATAATAATAATAATAATAATAATAATAATAATAATAATAATAATAATAATAATAATAACATATTCTTTTATAATAATAATAATAATAATAATAATAATAATAATAATAAATTTTTTGAAAAAATGGTATCATATCCCTTTTTCTTTTGCCCTGTGTACCTGTTCCTACTATAACTAATAAAGTTGCTCTTATTCTTGCGTGATCCCCATCACATGCTAAGCTTCTATAGCTGCAGAAATTGTTTAGTTAAATAAGTAGCATAATAAAGTTTTTGTTGGAACAAAATCGGATACGGAAGATTGTGATATTCTTAAATTGTGCAACCTTTCAAGGCCCAAAAAAATGGTGGAGCCATGAAATTGGCATCACATATATGGACTTTTTCTGTCTGGAATAATAATATTTGAAAGGAAATATATCAAATGGGTTGTACTAACGTTTAGTGATGGTAGAGCATTGCGCATTTCAACAACATCAACAACAACAAAAAGCTTTACTTATTTCACCAGATAAATGGACTATAATAATCAAACCATCTACTCATAGTCTTCTCATAAAAAAGAAAAAGTTGTGATTTAGGTAGGATACAAGATAAATAGGTCTCTCAAGTGTCATTATAGAAAAAATGAAAAACATGTTGAAAAACAAAACTTTAATTGAAGTAAATAATTTTTTATTTTAAATGATCAAGAATCTATTTAAATATTTAATTTTGATTAAGAACGAATGTGTCTATATAAAAAATGGTAAAAGATCAATTTTACAATTACTCAAACTCCTTATCACTCTAACCTTATCTCACAACAATATTTATATTTCAACTCCGCCATAGCTAAAGTGTCTCTTCTCCCTCTAGTTTAGGGGTGGCAACATGCACTCTATCCACGGGTACTCAACCCAACCCCACCCGGTCGGATAGGGTAGGGTACAGGTTGAGCTTCAACTCTACTCGATCAATCCGCACCTTATATATGTATATGTTATATGCTTATATAAAAATATGTTTCAAGTGGATGTTGAACCAAATACTTTTCACTAAATACAAAACATCCTTAGCCACTAAAAAAAGATCATCAATTGATAATTTAATACTTTTCTTTTTATATAAAAGTCAGTTATATTTTAAATTATCATTAAATTATATAATAATGTTGCATCTTTTTTGTAACTCGTGGGTAGGGTCGGGTACCCGCGGGTTAAGAACGAGAAGGGTCAGGGTTGAAATATTCTCAACCCGCGGGTAGGGTTAGGGTTGGGTCCAAATCCTACCCTACCCTACCCATTGTCACCCCTACTCTAGTCTTCTCTTCAAGGTTCTCTGTTAGGAGGGCTGTCTGTCACAGAAAATTTTAGAATTACGGTATTTGTATAGTTTTCTGAAGTGTTTAAGAATGCTCTAGATAGTTTCAGAACGTTTTAGAATGTCCTAGAAGGTTTCAAAAGACCTTAAAAAATTCTAGAAGATTCTAGAAGGTCATAGAGTATTTTAGAAGAGTCTGAATGAATATAGAAGTATGAAGAGTACTATGGAATAATCTAGAAGTATTTAAAAAGTTGTGGTAGGATAGATATTTGTAATGAAGGTTCTGGTTGATTAATCTGGACCGTTGATTAGATTTAATCCTAACAATCCATTAAGGAGGTGGATGGTTATAAATAGGAGGTGAGAGTTAGAGTTTGAGGGTGTGTGAGTCATTTGTAACAACCACTTGAGTAATAAAGTATTCTTTCCACCAAATTTTATTTCTCTTGTGTTCTCTTGTGTTCTTAGCTTTCTTACTAAATACTGAGGGTTAGGCTGACTTCGTCTTAGTTCAACAGGTTGAGTAAGTCTGAGTGTCGGCACGGTAGCGTTGGAGTGTGTCCAAGGTCGTGACAATTTGGCATCAGAACAAGGTTCGAGAGGGAGTACAAGTGGTTTGAGGGTATAACTTCTAGTGTAACCATTGAACATGTTGAGTCTCAATGGGGAAGGGATACTATTCGTTCTTAATGGGGAGGCAAGAAGGGCTGTTTTTCAAGTGAGCCTAGAGGTAAGGACTCTAACTTCTTTGAAGAGAGAGTTTCTATGTTGGAGACCCTCGAGACTCACGTGTTAGGAGAACTAGATGGTTTCAAAGAAAGCATGCTCCAAATCAAAGAGAAGCTTGAGAATTCCTTGAAGCTATTTGAGAAAGTTCAAGTTTGGTTTGAGGAGGAAAAATATCAACCAACCATTATAAGGGAGACGACAAAGATTGATCTCCCAAAGCCAAAGGAGTTCAAGGGCGTGAGGGACGCTCGAGAGGTGGAGAACTTCCTATGGTAAATGGAGAGGTACTTTGAAGGCCAAGGGGTGGTCGGAGAAATAATAAAGGTATGCACTGTAGCTCTCTACCTTTCTGATAATGCTACTTTGTGGTGGAGGAGAAAATGCGTAGATATGAAGAAGGGTACTTGCAACATAGCCACATAGAAATATTTCAAAAGGGAGTTGAAAAGACAATTCTTCCTTGAGAATGTGGTTTATAAAGCAAGGAAGAAGATGAGGGAGTTGAAGCAAGAGTACAATTAGCGACTACGTAAAGGAGTTCACTTCTCTCACGCTTCAAATCCCCAACTTATCATCAGAGGAGGCATTGTTCATCTTCATTGATGAACTCCAACCTTGGACAAAGCAACAACTGCAAAAAAGGAATGTTAAGGATGTCGATGAAATCATTGTGGTGGCCGAATCACTCACTGAGTATCATTAGGGAGATTCTAAACCGAAGTCTTCCTCCAAACTTAGTTTTACTAAAGGTGGGGGAGACAAGAGAAAGAGTTTCTTAGCCAAGAAAGAAAGAAAATACTCTTCAAAGAAAGAGTATAAGGAAAAGAAGAAGGCTTTTGTGCCCAAAGGAGGATGCTTCATGTGCAAAATACCACACCAAATGAAGGACTATCTCAAGTTAGGAACTCTGGCATCTATCGCTGAGGAACGAGAGGCTCAATCTCAAGTAACTGAGTGTGTTGGATCTATCCAAATCATGAATGATGTGAAGGACAAAGAAGCAAGCACTGTAGAAAAGAAAGGCTTGATGTATGTCAAATCCTTTATAAATGAAAAATCCATCATGGCTATGATTGATACTGATACTACACACAACTTCATCACGCCTGATAAAGCAAAGAGGCTTGGGTTGAAAATCACCAAAAAGAATGGCTGGTTCAAACCCGTGAATACTAAGGGTGAACCCCTTAAGGGAGTAGTAAAAGGGTTTGAGATGACTCTTGGTTCTTAGAAGGACCTTGTGGATTTCTCAATAGCACCCATGGACGATTTCAAAATAGTCATCTAGCTCGATTTGTAAAGGAAGGCAAATATAATACCTATGCCATGCTATGACATAGTATGTGTCATGGAGAAAGGGTCTCCACGCATGATCTCTATAGTCTCTAAAGTTGGAGGAGTCAACATCTGAAAGAGAAGACGTTCCTCTAGAAATCAAGGAAGTCTTTGAAGAAAATAAGGATGTGATGCCTCCCGAGTTGCCAAAACAACTACCACCTAGGAGGAAGGTGGACCACAAGATTGAATTGGAGTCAGGAGTAAAGCCGCCTGCTTCAACACCTTATAGGATGGCATTGCCAGAACTTGAGGAGTTGAAGAAGCAACTCAAGGATTTGCTAGATGGTGGGTTCATCTGTCCATCGAAGGCATCTTATGGCGCACCAATTTTGTTCCAAAAGAAGCATGATGGTTTGTTGAGACTATGCATCGACTATCAAGCACTTAACAAAGTAACCATGAAGAACAAATACCATATTTCTTTGATATCCGATTTCTTTAATCAACTTGGTAGAGTTAAGTGGTTCTCAAAGCTGGATTTGAGATCAAGATATCACCAAGTGAGGATTGCCGATGGTGATGAGCCTAAGACCACGTGTGTCATGAGGTATGGATCGTATGAGTGGTTGGTGATGCCTTTTGGCTTAACCAATGCTCCTACGACCTTTTGTACCTTGATGAACGAGATCTTTCGTCCTTATCTTGATCGGTTTGTAGTGGTATACTTGGATGACATTGTTGTCTATAGCAATACCTTAGAGAAACATTTAGAATACTTACGAATTGTGTTCAAGATCTTACGACAGAATAACCTATATGTAAAGAAGGAAAAGCATTCCTTTGCAAGGGACAAAGTCCACTACTTTAAAGATGGAACTCTCTGCATGGATCAAGAAAAGGCAAAGGCTATCAAAGAGTGGGAGCCACCAAACAAGGTATCTGAATTGAGGTTATTCCTTGGGTTGGCTAATTACTAATGGAGGTTTATCAAGGGATACTCCGCCAAGGCTATATCATTAACTGATCTTCTCAATAAGAATCACTCTTGGGAATGATCAAAGGAGTGTCAAAAGGTCTTTGATGAGTTAAAGGCTGCTATCACAGAAGAATCAGTACTAGCACTGCCCGACTACTCAAAGGTGTTTGAAGTCCACACTGATGCTTCTGACTAAGCTATTGAAGGGGCTCTGATGCAAGATGAACATCATATTGCCTTTGAGAGTCACAAGTTGAATGATTCAGAGAGGCGATACATTGTCCAAGAGAAGGAGATGACTGCAGTGGTGCATTGTCTGAGAACTTGGCATCACTACTTGCTTGGTTCACACTTCATCATCAAGGTAGACAATATGGCTACAAGCTACTTCCAAACTCAGAAGAAGTTAAGCCCCAAACAAGTTAGATGGCAATATTTCTTAGCTGAGTTTGATTTCGAATTTGAATACAAGCCTGACAAGACTAATGTGGCAGCAGATGCGCTGAGCCGCAAGACTAAGTTAGCAGCCATTTTCATGGCCGAAGGAGATATTTTGCATACCATCAAGGAAGGGTTGCATCATGATCCATTAGCTAAGAAATTGGTAGAATTTTCTAGAGAAGGTAAGACCAAAAAATTTTGGTTAGAAGACGACATTCTTTACACCAAAAGAAGAAGACTATACGTCTCTAAGTGGAAAAATCTAAGGAAAAAGCTAGTGAAGGAATGCCATGACACCAAATGGGCTGGTCATCAAGGCCAACGAAGGACCTTGGCACTTATTGAATCTTCCTATTATTAGCCTCAAATGAGGGATGAAGTGGAGAGTTATGTGAAGACTTGTCTTGTGTGCCAATGGTGCGGAATTTATAACCCACTAACTTACCGGCAAGTGCACCGGGTCGTACCAAGTAATACCTTACGTGAGTAAGGGTCGATCACACGAGGATTGATGGATTAAACAACAATAGCGTTTGATAGGATTAGTTAGACAAACTGAAAAGAGTAATTGAGAGTTTAAAAGCATTAAAAAATAAAGAAGAGTTTGAAGAAAGGCAGGTGAATAGGTGAGGAATAAAATATTGAGAAAGCAGTTAAGGTTTCAGAGTTATCTATTTTTCCAAATTAATTTTTCTTACTAACTATTTTAATCATGTAGGATTTAATTTATGGCAAACTATATGTGACTAGACCCTAATTCCTTAGACCTTCCTAGTCTCCTCTAAAATTCATCAACAGCCAATTTCTTGGTCAATTAATTCCAATTAGAAGGTGATGATCAAATTCCAGTTTGTATACCACAAAAATGCTAATTACCCAAAAATAAAGAGATTATATGTCACGTATCTCGTTAAACCCAGATAATTAAAATTTAAGAGAATATGTTTTCAAGCTGTTGTTCAAGTAAATAGCTTTTCCAAGTTTTACAGGAACTCAAACAGAAAGAGGGTTGGTGCACGAATTGTGAATCACACTTTTCACAACGCGTACCACTAACCAGCAAGTGCACTGGGTCGTCCAAGTAATACCTCACGTGAGTAAGGGTCGAATCCCACGGAGATTGTTGGTTTGAAGCAATCTATGGTTATCTTGTAAATCTTAGTCAGGAAGTCAATTATGTTTATCAATTGAATTGCAAATAAACAATAGAACATGGATTAAAGGTTACTTGTTATGCAGTAATGGAGAATATGTTGGAGTTTTGGAGATGCTTTGTCTTCTGAATCTCTGCTTTCCTCTATCTTCTTGTTCACGCACGCACGTCCTTCTATGGCAAGCTGTGTGTTGGTGGATCACCGTTGTAAATGGTTACCTTCCATCCTTCCAGTCATTCACGTGCAGAGGCCATTTGTGGAGTTGAACGCCAGTTTTTATGCCAGTTTGGGCGTTCAACTCCAGCTTTTGATCCTTTCAGCGCCAGAATTGGGCAGAGAACTGGCGTTGAACGCCAGTTTACGTCGTCTATCCTTGTGCAAAGTATGGACTATTATATATTGCTGGAAAGCTCTGGATGTCTACTTTCCAACGCAATTGAAAGCATGACATTTCGAGTTCTGTAGCTCCAAAAAATCCACTTTGAGTGCAGGGAGGTCAGAATCCAACAGCATCAGCAGTCCTTTTTCAGCCTGAATCAGATTTTTGCTCAGCTCCTTCAATTTCAGCCAGAAAAATACCTGAAATTACAGAAAAATACACAACTCATAGTAAAGTCCA
>NC_029789.2:129612374-129627833 GCF_000816755.2 Arachis ipaensis
TTTTTTTTTTTCTGCAAGCTTTGTTCTTTGCTGCTTTTTCTTGCTTCAAGAATCATTTTTATGATTTTTCAGATTATCAATAACATGTCTCATGTTCATCATTCTTTCAAGAGCCAACATATTTAACAGTCTTAAACAACAAATTCAAAAGACATAGGCACTGTTCAAGCATTCATTCAGAAGATAGAAAGCATTGCCACCACATTTAACCAATTAGAATTTCTTTTATTAAACTCGAAATTTTATTGCTTCTTATTCAAAAGATCTACTATTTTATTCATGTTTAATGATGATGAGAAAAATAAACTATAGCTTAATTGGAGATAAAATCAAATAGATACTAATTACTATTATATGACTTCTAAGGTAAACTTTTATAAGGACACTGTCACAGAGTTAAGGCAGAAATTGGAAATTAACAACCTTTATTCTGGGGGCACGGGGGTTCCTCTGATCCTTGGGGTGCCTGGTCCTACAAGAGAAGACTTTTGGCGCTTCAGTTCCCTTAAGTCACGCCCCTGCTCCTCTTGTTCTTTAAACATATAGGTCAGCATTTGACTGTGTTCATTCTGTTCTTTTATTATTTGCTCCATAGCTTCCTGTATCTTGGTGACGGACGTCTCAAGATATTCCCAATATTCCGCTTGAGGGATCTCTGGGAGGAATTCCTGTTCTCTCCTCTTGATGGGATCCTCCTGTGCTTGTTGTCTCTCCATTGATGCTTTGGTGATTGACTTTTCAATTATTGAATTAAGATACATTTGATATTTTGAAAGTAGGAATTTTTTTTAGAAATCAGGGTTCTTGACATGTTTATGTAAATAAAATCATGTATTGAATCATAAAATTTTAAATTAGAATGGAAAAACGTGTGAAAAAAATGAATTTGGCTCCTCCCTGCCTTCCTGGCGTTTGAACGCCCAAACACTGCTTGTTTTGGGCGTTCAATGCCCAAATGTTGATCTCCTGGGCGTTCAGCGCCCAGTTGCTGCCATTACTGGCGTTCAACGCCCAGTGGGTGCCTGTTTCTGGCGTTGAACGCCCAGATTGCTGCCCTTACTGGCGTTCAGCGCCCAGTGGATGCCCATTTTGGGCGCTGAACGCCCAAAATGCCCCTTTACTGGTGTTTTCTTGCCATTGAGCTCTTTTTCTCTGTTTTGTGTGCCGAGGTCTTCTGTAAATGATTATTTACCTTGTTGTCAATGAACTCTATGCACCAATGGCATGATCACTGGCATCACACATTAACTCAAATGGTAATGTCTAGTCTGGTGCAGAAATGACTGGTGCTGTGACCAGCTTAGCCTTCAGCGTTTCAAATGCCTGCAGACACTTTGTGTCAAACACAAATGGCGTGTCAGCAGCTAGCAGATTGCTTAGAGGTTTTGCGATTTTTGAAAAATCCTTTATAAACCTCCTATAGAATCCTAAACTCTTTCTGTTTCTCTCCACTCCTTTTTATGACTCAAGATCTCTTTCATGAACTTGGCATAAGAAGGTATTTGCTCAAGTGCCTCTGCAAATGGGATCTTTATTTCAAGAGTCCTTAGATAATCTGCAAAGCGAGCAAATTGCTTATCCTGCTAGTCTTTTCGGAGTTTTTGAGGATAAGGTATCTTGGCTTTATATTCCTCAACCTTAGTGGTTAAAGAAGCCTTTTTAGAGGGGCTGTTATCAGCACTTGTGTGTGTCTGATCCCTCACTGGCAATTGAGTGCCAGAGTCAGAAGCTGGAGTGAAACTGGATGCCAGCTCCTTGTCTGTTCCTGGCGCCTGAACGCTAGAAATATGCCCATTTTGGGCGTTTAACGCTGGAACTTGCCCCATTTGGGCGTTCAACGCCAGATTCTTGCCCCAGCAGTCCTTTTTCAGCCTGAATCAGATTTTTGCTCAGCTCCTTCAATTTCAGCCAGAAAAATATCTGAAATTACAAAAAAACACACAACTCATAGTAAAGTCCAGAAATATGAATTTTTCCTAAAAACTAATAAAAATAGACTAAAAACTAACTAAAACATACTCAAAACTATATGAAATTATCCCCAAAAAGCGTATAAAATATCCGCTCATCAAGGGTCATACTTCCGTTCCACCCAAATTTATAAAATAAAGAGCGAAAATAATTCTTAAATTATAAATTCATACATAAATTAAAATAGAAAAAGTAATTAAATTAATCCATAGAAATAGACAGAGCTCCTAACCTTAACAGTGGAGGTTTAGTTGCTCATGATTGAGAGGAAAAATAAGGATTCAGGTCAAAATGTACTGAGTTCCAATCTGATGGCCTCAGATCCCTTCTTATAACTAATCCTAATAAATTTAAAATCTCATATTTAAAATTAAATTTGAAATAATATCTTTTCCTAATTTAAGATTTGAATTTAAATTCGAATTAATTAACAAGTCTTCAACTGATGGGTGGGGACCACTTGATTTGTCCATTCTGCAGCTTCTAATCTGTGTTTTCTGGGCTGAAAACTGAGTTAAAACAGCCCAGAAATTGCCCTCAGTGTTTTCTGTCAATTCTGCAGATTGCTCATGTGACGCGTCTGCGTGCAGATTCCAGTCCACGCATTCGCGTCAGGCACGCGATCGCGTCATTGTGATTTCCTCCATTCTGCGCGGTCGCATGAGCCATGCGTCCGCATTGGTATTCGCTGGTCTTCTCCTTGGCTTCTTCTCTTTCTTTGCAGAAACTTCATCAAATCCATCCGATTGCTACCTAAAATAAATAAAATTGCACGAAACTCAAAATAGCATTCATAGTGGCTAAAATATAATTAATTCTTAATTAAACTCAACAAATTAGATGCAAATTCACTAGGAAAAGATAGAAAAGATGCTCACGCATCAGCCAACAAGATAAGATTGAAACCAAGACACCAAGTGAATTGTTGGAACCTCTGTCACCGCCATAGCAACCGTGGAAAAGTGTGTCTTTAGATTTCATCTCTGTCTTACCAAAGTCCGAAGGGTTTGGATATATTCTTGTGGTAGTGGATCAATTTTCGAAGTATGCTACCTTTATACCTGTCCCTACTGACTGCACTGTAGAGGAAGCAGCACAACTATTCTTCAAGAATGTGGTGAAGTACTTTGGATTGCCTAAGAGTATCATTAGTGATCGAGATCCATGCTTCACATGATGACTATGGACAGAGCTGTTCAAACTCCTTGGGTCGGAGCTTCATTTCTCAACAAGCTTCCATTCTCAAACCGATGGGCAGACTAAAAGAGTGAATGCCTTACTCGAGTGTTACTTGAGGCATTTTGTAAGCGCTAATCAGAAGGATGGACAAAACTCCTACACATTGCTCAGTTCTAATACAATCTACAAAGAAGCGAGTCCACAGGAAAGAGTCTATTCGAGATTGTGACCGGACAACAACCACTTACACCACACTCTCTTTCTTCCTTTTACTCAGGGAAGAGCCCTGGAGCTTATCATATGATTAAATCATGGGTTGAACAAGCATAGTCGTTCTTACCTTGACAAAGCTACAAAGAGGGTGAAGAAATGGACAAATAAGAAAAGGAGTGATGGTAGGATTATGGTCGGTCTAGAATTTTCATCAATAGAAAATCAAATCATTGTCATAGTATAGTCCTAGATTAACATATAATCCTATCGATCAAATTTTGATATGGTTGTCACAAAGTTCAATCCTAATAAAAAGTAACCGAGAGTATTAGTCTCGGGTCGTCCTCAAGAGAATGGGCAAATATGTGCATCAATATTGGTTAGAATTCCGGGGTTGGGAGTCATAAACAAGAATTTAAACTACTAAACTTAACATGCAAGAAATCTTAAAGTGCAAGAAACTAAATCAAACAATTAAAGCAAGGTATAAATGCAATCTAACAAGATAACATGTAAAGCTACTTCTATTCTAAGACTAAGTGAACAACTAAACTAACTGTAACAAGAATCAAGTAATTGGGATTTTTGGGTTTCAAATATGAATAATAAAAAGGAACTCTTGGCTAGGCATAGGAATTGGGGTCACTATCCTTGTCTAATAACCATGTATTGACAATTATGAGGAACCAAGCTCATTAAGTCTACTTCTACAAGTGAAGTACGTTAAATAGCTTGATCAATTTCAACTCATAAGTTCCAATCCAACTACTAATTGGCTTAATAGTAGATTGGCGTCAATGGGTATCAATTTGACCACTAAGGGTTCTCAAACCATCAAATCAATTAGACCCAATGACTCAAGGTCACCCAATTCCCTTAGCCTAGGCTAAGAGTATAGAAAAATACTCCATAATCAAAGGAAACATTTCATCAAACACATGGTATGTACTAACTAAAGACATATTTAAATTGCAAAACTAATTGGAAATTACAAATATCCACTAACAATTAACAATAGAAAACAACTCAAATAACACTATCAATCATAGAAGACATCAATGCACTAATAGAAATTCAAAATCCACAAAGTACATAACATGAGAAGAAAAGGAGAAATGATAAGAAAACACAAATTCAATACAATATCTAAACAAAATTATAACTAGAGAACTCAAATTAAGTAATTGAAACTGAAATTAACAAGACCCAATTCAGAAATTCAACAAAGGAAGATCAAAATAAACTAAATCTAGAGAGAAGTAAGAGTTTCTCCCTCTAGAAAACAAGAACTTAAAACTAGCTAAAATTATGTGTATTGTGTCAAAATCAGTGAGTCCCCCCTTTCCCCCTTGGTTCCTTGGGTCTTTTCCATGCAAAATTCAGCTCAGATTGGGCCTGGAGTCTCTCAGAAATCGTCAGCCACGATTTCATTAATGATGTCATGTGCTGGGCGTCATGCGTGTGCGTCGGCCACGCGTGCACGTCATATAAACTCCTCAGGCCACGCATACACGTCAATCATGCGTGCGCATCGGTCACTGCTGCGCCAAGCCACACGTGCGCGTCGCCACCAAGTTTCCAAAGCTTTATTCTTTATGTTTCTTCCACTTGTGCATGCTCCCTTTCCATCTTCTAGGCCATTCTTGACCTATAGATCCTGAATCCACTTAACAAACACGTCACGGCATTGAATGGTAATAGAAGAGGATTAAAATTTGGCATTTTTAGGGTTAAAGAAGCATGTTTTAAATCATGAAGCAAAATTAGGAAGGAAACACAAAACCATACAATTTATATGAATAAGTGTGAGAAATATTAATAAAACCCCCCAAATTTCACACAAGATAAACCCTAAAATTGGGGTTTATCAAGGAGGCAAACAAGCTATCAAGTGGGAGACAAGGTAATGATTAAACTTCTTCCACAATAATTTAAAGCCTTTCGCAAGGTTCATAAAGTTTAATCCACAAATACGAAGGGCTATTTGAGATTTTTGGACGTGTTGGGGAGATTGCTTACAAAGTACAACTCCCTCCCTATATGAAGATCCACTCGGTCTTCCATGTGAGTATGTTTAAACTATATCATGAAGACCAAGATGAATCGAGTAGAGGTGACTCAATTCGTGCTCCGCCTGTGGTGATTAGATCCTTTGATGAAGAAATCGAAAAGATCTTAGCTAATTGCGTCGTGCGACGAAGAGGAGTACCACAAAGTATCTAATACTTGATCAAGTGGAAAGGACTCCCGACAACCGAAGCTAGCTGGAAAGCTCGTGAAGATCTGTGACAATTCCAAGAACACCTAGAGCGCTATCATGAGCAGAATACGATAAGGATGTCTGCGCAATAGGTTAGATTTCAAGGTATTTTTATAGTTTTCTGGAGTGTTTAAGAATACTCTAGATGGTTTCGGAATATTCTAGAATGTCCTAGAAGGTCTCATAAGACCTTAGAAAGTTCTAGAAGACTCTGGAAGATCATAAAGTATTCTAGAAAAGTCTGAAAGTATATAGAAGTATGAAGAGTAGTATGGAATAATCTAGAATTTTTTAGAAAGTTGTGGTAGGATAGAACTTTGTAATGAAGGTTCTAGATGATTAATCTGAATCATTGATTAGATTTAATCCTAACCATCCATTAAGGAGGTGGTTCACTATAAATAGGAGGTGAGAATTAGAGTTTGAGGGTGTATGAGTCATTTGTAACAAACACTTGAGTAATAAAGTGTTCTTTCCACTAAAGTTTCATTTCTCTTGTGTTCTCTTGTGTTCTTAGCTTTCTTGCTAAATATTGAGGGTTAGGCTAACTTGGTCTTCACTCAAGAGGTTGAGTAAGTCCAAGTGCCAGTACGGTAGCGTTGAAATGTGTCCAAGGCCATGACATGCCACCACCTCAACCTTGCAAGGTGGTACCTCCACTTCCCTTTTCCTTTTTATTCACCCCTCACTTTTTTTTCTTGCCTCCACCCTTTTTCTGTTTCTTGTTTTTCTAGTTTCTCCAATCTTCTCTCAGTTTTCTTTATTTTCTTTCCTCTCACTCATTCCCTTTCTTTTTTCTGTTTTAGCCTTATCGGTCGAGTAAAACCCCATAATGGTCCTTCAGATTGAGCCCGTGCACCAATGTTACCCCTGACTTTCGAAATGCTCTAATTGCCCCCTTCAGATTGAACTCCGTGCGAAATCCTGGTCCCTCCACCCAGTTTCGGTGTCACTCAGCAGCCGGAGCGCTGAGCTGGCAGTTCCACCACCTCCACGTGGGCTTCATCACCCTCCACCATCACCATCGTTCCTCCTCTCCTCCCAACGGAGCCACTACCCTTCTCTCTTCTTCCAATCCTCCTTTCCTTTCTCCCTTCCTCAAGCATTGCAGCCCTTTCCTTCTCTCAGTTCACCAGCCTTCAGATCACTACCTCAGAACCACCGCCGCAACCCTTTCTCTTTTCTTCTTCCTCTCTTCTTTTCTCTTCTTCCTCAAGTTTGGAGAATATTTCTATACACTTTCAGCAACAATCAGAATCCAACAAACTAAAGAAGCCATGCCCGCCCAACCTTCTTTCTTTCTTCTCTTCTTCTCTGAAACCCAGCCCAACCCGCAGACCTCCACACCAACCTTCCGTCCGTCTGTTCATTCCTACCGCCGGCGACCACCGTCGCTGACCCTCCCTCCTCCCTTCTTCCTTTTCTTTCTTTCCTATTTCTCCATTTCTTTCCTCCTGTACGCAACACCCCTGTTCGTGGCGCCACCTCTATCTGCACCTTCCAGTTCCGGTGAAAACCACCAGCGGCGGCGAAACTCTGTGTCGCTACGACACTACCTTCGCTCCTTACGCTATCTTCTTTTTTCACTCCTCAACGCAGGTTCCATTCCATCCTCTGTGTCTGTTTCTTTTTTTCTAATTATTTTTTTTATTTCAGTGATTCTGCTTTTACTGATCTTGTTAGACTTAGGATAGTTGATTATTTGTGTTTCTGGACTGAATGTGTATTGGCTGGTTGAAATTTTTGGGTTGATTGATGCTTACATTAAACTGAAATTGCTGTTTATGAATCATGCATACAACCTGTTCGACAAATTGCCTGAAAGTTAAATCTTATGTCCGATCATCATAGGCTTCAAATTTTGTTTCCATTTGGCATTGTAACTCAGAGAAGAAGGCAAACCGAAATGTGAGGAAAGAGAGGAGGGTTAGTCATCATGGGTGATGGAAATGACAAGGAGAAGTAGACAAGGGGAGGACACCGGCAGAGTAGTGGTTGCAGCGGCTATTGCGGTAGCAGTAGTTCGGTGATAAGGAACAAAGATGAAGGTACCCGGCTCTTTAGCTGAGAAGAGGAAATGGGTGAGGAAGATGTGGTGGCGCTAGGTAAAGGCTGGAGGTGATGGTGGTGGCGATGGAGATGCTGGAAGCTGTGATAGGGCTAGGGTTCGGTGCGTGGAAGAGGGTGATGAAGATGGCAGATTGGCGGCGACAGTAAGCTCGGGCCCGGCAGAAGTGGTTCACCAGGAAAAAAGCTCGACGACTTTGGACCTGATGGGGAAGGAGAGGATAGAGGGAGGAGGTTGGACGCGGTAGTTGCAGATGGTGAAGGCTATGGTGGCTCACGGTGGTGGTTCAGCCTTAGGTCAATGGAAAGAGCTACAATGCTTGAGGAAGGGAGAAAGGGAAAGGAAAATTGGAAGAGAGAAGGGTAATGGCTCCAATTGGAGGAACAATGGTGATGGTGGAAGGTGATGAAGCCCACGTGGAGGTGGTGGAACTGCCAGCTCAGCGCTCCGGCTGCTGAGTCACGCCGGAATTGGGTGGAGGGACCAGGATTTCGCACGGAGCTCAATCTAAAGGGTGCAATTAGAGCATTTCGAAAGTCAGGGGTAACATTAGTGCACGGGCTCAATCTGAGGGACCATTATGGGATTTTACTCCTTATCGGTCTCTTTCTCCCCTTTCCTTGATTTCACCACCTTCCTCTTCTCATCCTTTTCCTTTTTTTAGTTTCTGTTTTCATTGCTTTCGATCATAGATCTATCTCAAATAACTTCTTTGTGATTTTTTTCTCCTCTTTGTGGTCTATTGATCTCTTTTATGGATATTTTGGATGTGTTTTTATAAATTTAAGATGAAGACACATTAAGGAAAACTTCTCGTCTATGGAAATCTTTCCATATTCGGAAAGCTTTCAGATCTATTCAAAGAAGAAGGAAGAACATCTCTCTGTATTGTAGCACTTTTTGTGTAGAATTAGAAACAAAAGAGGCTCTAATTTGTCTCCGTTTTTATCTTATAAGATTCTTTGTGATCGAATATTGTGCCTCCTTTCAGTTCAAAATTCAGCATAGAGATTATCTAGTTTCTTTTCTAACTTTAGATCTAATATATTTTATGCAATTTGTAAGTGTCGTTTGGCTATTTCCTTGAATGAAAGTTTTTCTTTTAAAAAAAAACACCCTTATCTCCCTCAAACTTTCATAACCATACTCTCATACCATTTCTAATATAACTTTGATTCCCTCCACATGACCAACCAATCACACCAGAGGTCATACACTCACTAAAACACCCATCATTGCACATCGCTTCTCACTACAATTGTCTTCTGCAATTCTGTTACATCCTATATTCCTAGTTTTGAACATTTGATACATCTATTTTCGAACATCAAAAGTTACATATACAAATTCATAAAACATAAACTAAATAGAGGGAAAAAAGGATAGATTTATGGTGTTGGGGTGAGTGAGAGATTGATCTGTCCTTATACCACCATAATACTTGTCATCACGTTGTCGTCACTACCAACATCTTAACCACCAACAGTTTGGATTACCTTTACCAATATGTCGCTCGTTATCATTCTTTTTCAAGTGAGAGAGAGGCATAGGGGTGGCAAAGCGGGCCGGCTCGCCCCAACCCTCCCTAACTAAAAGAACAATAAAAACAAAAAATGAAAAAAAATGTTTAAAAATTCTATAATTATTAATTTTATAATAGTAATCACTCTTTTATTTAATAAAAAAAAGAAAAATAAAAATCTTCGACCTGGCGGACCGGCCCACCCCGCCCCGCTAAAACCTGCCAATTTGGCAGTGCGGATTTGGCGGGGTTTTTTAATTTGGCGGGATCCAAATCCTAGCCCGACCCGCCTTTTTTAGTGGGTTTAGTGGATCGGCCTGACGAGGTCGACCCGTTTTGTCACCCCTAGAGAGGCATAGAGGGAGATAGAAATTTGAGGCGATGACAGCACAGTCACTGTTAACTGTAAGTAGTGTTTTTTCCAAAATAACCACTCCGCACTACAGTGAGAATACACATTTCGATGACGTGTTCTCTCGCACGCACACACTCACACGCATACACACACCTATGCACGCACACACGCGCAGAGAGAGAGAGATTAAATTACAGGACAAATAGGTCTATGTCCATTAGAAAATGAGACATATAGGTTTTTCTATTTAAATAACCTTACTTATTAACATAAGGATTTGTCTCATTTTTTCAATGGTTAAGAATTTATAAGCATTAAATTTTAGTTTGGAATTTATATATGTTAGGAAATTATTTAATTTTCTAATTTATTTGTATGCAATACATATATTAATTATAATCATAAATTATGCTATTTCAAATTAAATGACTATCTCATTTATTGTTATAAATACTAAATTGAATAGGTCATAATTATTTTTTATTTGGAATTAAATGAGAATAAAACTATATATTATCTTTTGGGCTTTAGATACTATTTTTATTTGGGTTTTAGGGTTTAATGAGTGACATGCTCAAATACAAATAGTGATTTCAAGGTTTCGGTCCCCAACATACCAAAACCACTTCAGCAACTTTTTTCTAGTAGAGGAGTTGCAATTCAGCTCCCCTATTAAGGATACAGAAGGTTTTGGTTGAGGAAGACTGAGATAACTCTTTTATTAATTTTTAATTTCTAATTTTTATGAGTAAAAGTACGCTTTCGCACTATGATATATATAATTTTTTTGTGATTCAATATGGATGATCTAGATTATAAAATAATTTATTCCAATAAGTAGTATCAGAACCATCCGTAATTTAATCATAAAAAATATTTAATTTTTATTATTCTTTTGGATCGATATATGTATATGTATGCACCGTCTATATTGAGTATTATTGTACAACAAAATTGTAAATCATGAATAGTCTTCTGTGATTCTATTCATTGTTGTCACACGAACACAAAGATTTTTTTTTTCATGCTAATATCGTGGATTGCAATTCTTTATATATATACATGTGTATTATCATGTATGCATATTTATGTATATTATCATTATTTAGTTATACAATAAAATATATCTATGTATATATTTTATATGAGACCAATTTGGCAGAGTTTTTTTTTTGTATAATAAATTTTTTGAAATATTAATTATGCGATCAATAATCGGCTCAAAAGAAGGTTATTGTTTTGCCAATTAATAGAAAATATATGTGGTAATAAATAGGTTACGAAGTTTAAGTTTCCATGTGCGCATTCAGTCAATTTAAAGAAAGGCTTAATGTGTGACAGAAGTTTTGACAATATTTGATTACTACAATAAGAGTATCACTACTTACAGTTAATTTTTCTATCCAAAGATTGAAAATTAATGTTTTTCTAGATATCTCAATATGAATTTTTTTTCATTATTTAACTAATGTTTACTGCATATTTTTTTGTTCTAATCTAACTATGGCTTCAACTACCAATGTTTCTGCACAAATTAGCAGTATTTCTATGTTGAATGATTCAAACTTTAAGGTTTGGAAGGATACTATAGAGATTGTTCTTGGTTGTATAAATCTAGATATAACTCTTCGAGAGGAGAAATCTACTTCCACTCCGTAAAATCTCAATAAGGTTAAAATAGAGAAGTGTGAGAGATCCAATTGAATGAGCATTAAGATTATGAAACGCTCAATTTCTAAGACGTTTTGGGGCTCAATTACTGAGGATAAAGATGCCAAACAATTCCTGAAATATGTTAAAAAATTCTTTGCTAAGAATGAAAACATGAAGGCAAGTAACATTTTGAGTAAACTTGTCTCCATGAGGTATAAAGGTAAAAGGAACATAAGGGAGTGCATTATGAAAATGTCTCATCTTGCTTCTAAATTAAAAGCACTAAGTTAAAGTTGTCTGAAGATTTACTCGTGCATTTCATTTTGATCTCTCTTCCTACACACTTTGGACAGTTCAAAGTGAGTTATGACACTCTAAAGGACATTTGGTCCCTAAATGAGCTTATATCTCACTGTGTGCAAGAAGAAGAGAGGCTACAGTAAGATAAGACTGAAAGTGCTCACATGGTTTCATCTTCTCAGTATAAAAGAAAGCGTGATACTACCGCGGATGTGCTTTTTCAGCAGAAAAAGGCTAAGAAACATGATCAAACTTCAACCTATTTCTTCTATAAGAAGGTGGGACACATGAAAAAGGATCGTACCAAATATGCCACTTGGCATGTAAAGAAGGGTATCATTCTTACTTTCATTTGTTCTGAGGCTAGTCTAAGTTATGCACCTGTTATACTTGGTGCGTAGATTCTACTACTACTACTCATGTAAGTGTTAGTATGTAGGGTTGTCTGTATAGCTGACCGCCAAGTGGTGTTGAAAGATACATCTATGTGGCAGACGACAATATAGTTGCAATCGAAGCTATAGGAACCTTTAGATTATGTTTCACGAGTGAATTTTACCTGGGATTTATTTGAGACATTTTATGTATCGTTGTTTAGACGAAATTTAGTTTCTATTTTTTGTTTGGATAAATCAGGTTATTTTTTTCGTTCAGAAACAATAAAGTCAGTCTCTTTTATAATTCGAATAATATTTGCTCTGGTCGTTTGATGAATAATCTATAGAGGCTTGATTTGAATTCCTATAATAATGAAATATAGCAAATAGGTACAAAACAAAAACTAAATAAGAATTCAGCATCATTATGGCACAAACGCCTAAGTCATATCTATAAACAAAGAATTCAAAGGCTCGTGTCGGATGGGATTCTTGGACCTCTAAATTTAGCGGACTTTGAAGTCTGCATTAAGTGTATAAAGAAAAAAAGAACAAATGAAAGAAAATTAGGTGCTGAGAGAGCTAAAGATGTCTTAGAATTGATACATACCGATATATGTGGCCCATTCCCTACTGTCTCTTGGAATGGACAACAGTATTTTATTACGTTCATAGATGATTACTCTCGTTATAGATATCTATATTTATTTCATGAAAAGTCTCATGCCTTGGATGTTTTCAAGTTCTTCAAAGCTGAAGTTGAACTTCAACTTGGGAAGAAAAATAAGCTGTCAAATCTGATCATGGTGGTGAATACTACAGAAGATATGACGATTCAGTGAGCAATGTTTCGAGCCTTTTGCTCTTTTCCTAGAGGAGCGTGGTATTGTTCTACAATACACCATGCCAGGCAAACCTAGCATGAATGGTGTTACAGAGCGAAGGAACAGAACTCTTAAGGACTTGGTGAGAAGTATGATTAGTCATTCTTCTTTACCTGAATCACTCTGAGGAGAAGCCTTAAAGACCACAGTGTACATCCTTAATAGGGTGCCAAGCAAAGCAGTTAACAAAATTCTTATGAAATTCGGACTGGAAAAAGGCCCAGTATAAAGCATTTGCACATTTTGGGATGTCCAGCTAAGGCGCGGCCTTATGATAGAGAGGATAGAGTTGTATGAAAATTTGATAAACAAGGAGTCTTTTCTACTAACTCTTTTGTGCAGGTACTACAGGAGGACATCATTCCGGAGGTTATAACAAGCTACAGCTTTACAAGGACAATTTGAAAAGATTTAGTTCCACCAAGAGTTGAATTGTTTGTCTGGTTTGTTTTGACTGGTAGGGTCAGTATGAAGGAAAGGCTAAGTCGGTTGGGAGTTATCCACCAGGAAGATATTGTATGTGTGTTGTGCAACAAGAGTAATGAATATGGTCACCACTTGTTCCTTGGTTGTGATTTTTCTTGGCAGGTTTGGTGTGCTTGGTTATCTTTTGTTGGAAGGCAATGGTCATATCCGGGGACGTTGAAGGAACATTTTTTAAGTTGGACTGTGTAAGACCCGGTTAATTAATGGCTAATTAATCCATAAATGAGAATTTATTCTAGAAAGCCAAAAATGTTATTTTTATGGCTAAATGTGATAGAGAATATTGAAACGAGAATTTCGGTACCAATTTTATAGAATTAGTGGCTTGTTTTGAAAATGGCACTTTGTGGTTTTGAATGAAAATATGGTTTTTGGGCATACTTTGATGGGACATAACTTGAACTACGGATCTTTGATTTGTGCCAATTCTGTTTAGAAATGAAATTGGATCCGGGATATCCATGCCGTTCGAAGAACGGGTGAAAAATGATTTAAAATGAGAGAGTTATGACCGTCGGAAGATTGGGGGTTGAATCTGTGAATTTTACAGCTTTTAACTTAGAAAATTTTTAGCATAAGACTCTGTATGGTAGGGTGTTACATTATGGTATCAGAGCAGTTTGTTCCTGTAGAGCCTGAGGAATGGACTGACTATGCTTCTGTGCATTCTCTGTATGTGTGTTATGTGCTGTTAGTATATCTACTTGATATAGTTGGCATAAACGTTCATGAGCATGCATTTGGGACTTTAAAGCCCTAAACTTCGGATATTGAGACTGATCAACTTAATATCGATTGTTTGGTGTGTATAGGAACCAGATGGCGCCTCGTGGACGCGGTAGAGGTCGTGGGAGGAGTCGTAATAATACTCGTGCGCCGGAGACTAACCCTAATGATCCGGTGAATTTTATGACTGCGTTGGAGAACATGGTTGCTGCTATGCAAGCCACTGCTGAGGCTCTTGGTTAACAGATGAACAACCATGGTAATGACGGAGGTAGAGTTCAGGGCCCGATGACACTGGCAAACTTTTTGAAGGTTAATCCCCCTAAGTTCAAGGGAACCACTAGTCCGACTGAAGCCGATACATGGTTTCAAGCCATGGAACGAGCACTGCAAGCGCAGGTGGTACCTGAAGGGCAGCGTGTGGAGTTCGCTACCTATTTGCTCATTGGCGAAGCATCACATTACCTAGTTATAATCAATCATTCATACTACTATACGTACTAAATTTTTATTTTAGAGGTCGTAATACCTTGCCATCTCTGAATTATGACTTAAGCATAAGTCTCTGTATGGTAGGGTGTTACAGACTGAGATATCAGCTAGCAAGGAGGAGCGCAAGAGGTGGTTGATAGGTTTCTGTGCGATTATCTGGAACATCTGGCTAGAAAGGAACAGAAGAATTTTTTAGAATAAAGGAAAAGGAGTCGATGAGATTATCCATATGTCCTTCATGAACTATAAAGAGTGGTTAGGTGTGGATCCTTTTTGTTGTTGATGGCAATGCCGGAGATGACATTGGGATAAACATTAGTGTTGTTTGGAGTTGGACAGATTCTTTTATGGTTTACATTGACTTTTGTTGTTATATTTTGCTCCACTTGATGTGTTGAACTTCTTTCTTTCAAAAAAAAAAATATTATATAAGACTAATACTTCCAAAAATGTAAACCAATAAAATAACATTTATAAAAGCAAATCATCAGCAATAAGATATCATTTGTGAACAACAAGAAATGAAGTCACAAAGAGGAAAAATAACTGATATAGCAACAACATGGATGATTGGATGTGGTGTGCATGATCTAATTAACGCCCTAACATATTTCTTAAATTTTGGTTCAAGTGGATCAAATTTAACCTCAAACCTATCCGAGTCTAAGTCAGTTTAGTCCGTAAATAACTAAATACTCTTATTACGTACAAGCACACATGCGTAAATGCGCGCACACCCAGAGAGAGAGGGAGAAGTCTCAAATGTTACTGATGATTTTATGATACCGAACAAAAAAATTTATGGGCATTGAAAAACTGACTTTGGAAAAACTAATATTTGAATTATAGCTTAAAAATTTTTTATATGATTTTTTGAATTCGGTTAGGATAGTAGTTCAATTAGTGTGCGACATATACATAATTTTCAATCATTCTAATTTTGAATAAATGATATATAATTTGAATTAGAACA
>NC_029789.2:129627883-129631608 GCF_000816755.2 Arachis ipaensis
CAGAATTAATTTAAATAAGTGATATATAATTCGATATAAAGACTATTTTTAAATTTTATTAGAAATTAATTCAGTTATTGTGCTTAACCCCTTTAACTAATCGGTTGACCAAAAAATTAATATTTGATTAATTAAAGAAAAACACATAAGTTTTTTTGTTAAGATAATCATGATTAGCATAACAATTTATGTGTCTCATTTTTTTAATGATCTATAAATATGTAATTACGATTAGAAACTTATTGTTCATATATTAAAAGGGTTAAAGATTTATTTTCCATTTAGTCATAAACTTAACACACAATCGATGACTAAATTTTTATAATGATTTTTTGAGTTCGGTTAGGATAGTAATGAGTTGATACTCCTTAAAAATGACAATGAGTCAAGAAAAGTAATTAGAGAGCACATGTATGCGTTTGCTGAGTTAGTACTGGAAAGAAATCGAGAAACTACTGATACCTGAAATTCAATTTCAAAGATTATAATAATGCAATTGGAATTTAAGAAATTAAATTTAGTGAAAACAATGATTCCGAAAGACTATTACAGAGATTTAGTGCTTGTTTGAGTGAGTTCCTAAAAAAATATCTTTTTTCGATTTATATCTTACAAAAAAGTAAAAGTAATTTTATGTTTGGATATTTCATGTAAAAAGATATTTTTATCTATTAATTATGTTTAGATATAATAATATAAAAGTACTTTTTTATTTAAAAATATATTTTTATCTATCAATTATGTTTGGGTATAACAATATAAAAGTACTTTTTTGTTTATTTATTATATGAAAAACATCTTTTTTTAAGGAAAAAATATCTTTTAAAAAAAATGTAAATTACAGATTTTCAAAAAAAATATTTTTTTTTAATTTTTCTAGTACTTTTATTTTTACTACTAAAAATTTATCAAACACACTAAAATATAAAAAAAAATATTTTTTATTAAAATAATATCTTTTTTTATCAAAATAATGACACTCAAACAAATACTTAATTCACAATCAAGACATTATTTTCAGCAGAATCTGCACTGTACGTTTCACTTCTCTTGGCTCCTTTTGGTTTTTACGTTCCTACTCTACATCCGCACCTTGTTTTGTTAAAAAATTTTTGTTTTCTTTATTGAGTAATAATACAAAACCATTTAGCAAATATATTTAATTAATTATGTATATGAACAAATTTATTTGACTTTCGCTTATTCTATACGTTTCATATCAAATATCTTACACATGTTAATATTATAATAATGTATGAAAATGATGGAATGATGTAAAATTGATCTTTCTGCACTATTAAATATGAAAAGTAATATCGTAATTATTAAGACAGTAAAATTAAGAATGAGAATCAAACACAAGATTTAAATATTCAAATAATATTATATATATGTTCAGGAGATTAATTAACCACGTTAAACTGTGGATTCATCTACCGAAGTTTTTTACATTTACAATATATTTATATTTAATATATCCTAATCACGTCTTTTTATCGTGGTGTAAAGTGATAATCCATGCAAAAAATGATATGCAGAGATTATTATTATTGTTATTATTATTATTATAGATAAAATATGTTTTTTTATCTTTAATATTAGTAATTTTAAAAAAATATATATTTTTAACATTTAATTTTATTCAATTTTATTTTTTATATTTTTAATTTGTGTAAAAATTATTCTAGAATACTAACTTCATCTAAAAAGTTAAAAACAAAATTAAAAAAAAATCATAGTTAACGTTGATACACGAAAAAAAACGTCTAGGACAAATAAGAAAATGATTCCTTTTTATTTTAACTTTGAATGCAACAAAAGAAAATGACCCATCTTACTGCCGCAACTTGTCTGTGGTACTTTTTGCTGGTTTAGTGACGAAACACCCAGGAAAACCCAAACCTTTCTAGTTGCAATCAATGGACTCGTGGTTTCCGGGACCAATCTCATTTTTTTATTATATTCTAATATTATAAAATTGTCATATTTTATATGCATGGAAACTCCCCGTTTCATTGTAAAGGTTAGATGCTTGTCTCAGCATAAAAAAGCACACACACTCATCAGTGGGTTAAATAGTACTCTACATTTTAATATAGAAAGTTTATCTTTTCATTCACGTAATTATTTAAATAGTAGATACAACAACTGAGGATATTAATTCATTAATATTGCCTCATTCTAGATTAATGATATGTTTATTTTTTATATACGTTAATAATATGTCTAGATATATATATTTTATATATTAAAAATTATTAGATAATTATTTTAAAATGGAAGGAATAATACACCATGTATATGGGATAAATGGTCAAATTCATCTTTAAAAAATCATTCGTTCTTCAAATTAGCTTACAAAAGATTTTTTTAAGTAAATTCGTTTTTCAAAAAATTTAAATTAATCGCATTAGTCCTTTTACCATTTTCTTTGTTGATGGCATCAAAATTTGTTACTGTGACACGTTAAGTAATACTACAACACACATATGAGTCTTAATTGACTACTAATATGATAAATTTATGAAATTATTATATCAAATCAAAACGTAATTGAGGAGAGAACTTGAGGCATTGAAATCCCTCAATTTGGCGTCGATTTGATCTAATTTCATAAAATTATCATGTTAGCCGCCAATTAGGATTGTTAAGAGTGTGTTGTGGTGTCACTTATCGTGTCACATCAACAAATTTTGACATCGTTAGTAACGGAAGGACTGAAATGACTAATATAAAATTTTTGAAAGACAAATTTGATTAAAAAATAATATTTCAAAAACTAATTTAAAAAATGAGTGATCTTTCATGAACTAATTTAACTATTTACCACATATATTTATAGACACACACATATATTGGTTATTGAACCGGTCAAGTGACCGATTTAATGGTTCAATCGAAATCAAACTGTGATTGAACCGATTTAATTAAATACACACTAATTCAAAATTTAGAATTATAGCAATTCAGGATCCAAAATTATATCAATTCTGTCCAGAATCAAAATCCAAAATTCTATTCATCATTCAAAATTCAGAATTCAAAATTATATAGTTAATTAACAAAGTAAAAAAATTAATTGCAAAACACTTAAACTCACGGCGATAGAGAGCAGAAAAAGTTAGAGTTCACGACGTCAGAACAGATGTCCGACGACGATGAAACTTTCAAATCGTATTTCCGACGATGACCAGATGACGACGACAACTAAAGAACCCTCGATCCGCGATGGTGGAGTTCCTTCTTGGGCCGTTGGAGGAAGACTGGAAGAGGAAATTAAGGTTGAGGAAGACCATGTGTGAGTGGTTCTTTGGAGTGAGTTTGGTTAACTATAGTAATAGGTCTTTTTTTTTTGTGTGTCAAAACGACGTCATTTTTTGTGAATATCAAAATCAAAATTTTAAAAAATTCGACCGATTTATTGATTAACCATCAATTCAATTAATTTTTTACCAATTTTTTGTAAGACAGTTTTAGAAATCAATCAAATCGATCAAATGACTAATTTTTTATTAATCTGATTAAACCGATAGATCTAATGCGATTTTTAAAACCTTAATTTTTAGGAGTTTCTATATTGTCAGATTTTATTTATTCATATAGGAAGAGTGGATTTTTTTACCTAAAAAGTCTTTTAGATTAGGTAATATACTCTTACGATTTTTATTTTTTTCCAACGCAACTATGCTAGGTATATATAATAAACAAGAATAAAGAAGTAAACC
>NC_029789.2:129631828-129633277 GCF_000816755.2 Arachis ipaensis
AAATTGTGTATATATATTCTTTATAAATTATAAAGCTTGTTAATAATTAAAAATGATAACTTATAACTTCAATAAATCACACAGATTCTTTGAATTGTTGATAATTTTACATTTCAAAAATTATAACAATAAATATTTTAATTTTATCATATACATGACATGAATTATAAAGTTTGTTGAATTTATCAGATTTCCACTTTTTTTTGTTACACTACACCAATCTCGCAATTAAATACTTATGTAGTTATGTAATTTCCTTTATACATTAGGAATACATACAAATTAAACTTAGAAATAAATAAGATTTAATTATTTTATTGGTCTTTATAATTTCATCAAATTTTTAATTAGATTTATATATTTTTTTTAATTAGATCTTTACAATGTTTTTAATTTTGTAATTAGGTCATTTTCATGTCAAAAACGTTAAAATTAACAGAATATTTTTTTTAAAATACATACGATCAAATATCTAATTAGATTTTTAATTATGAATACTTTCAATATGCGAAGAAATATTCAGTTAACTCTAAGTATTTTACACTATAAAGGACCTAACTATAAAATTAAAAATAATATAGGGACCTAATTAAAAAGAAAAAAAATAGAGATCTAATTATAAATTTGATAAAGTATAGAAACTAATAGAATAATTAAACTTATAAATAAATTAAAATAAAGTATTATTTTGACATCTAACATTTGCAACAAAATCCTAATTTCGTTATTAATAATGATTTAAACATTCTATTTCAATCTCAAACAAATTTTAAATAAGTTCTGTTACGATGGGTAACCGAAAATTTATAGGCTGAACTCGTTGGGTTGGCCTAATCGTCTGAGGATGGAAGCCTCCGATCAGATTTGCTTTTTGGGGACCTCCGTCCGACTTGTACGTGAGAGAATGGAGGGTGGTACCTGCAAAGACATTCCGATGCCTAAGTCAGCAAAGGTGTAAGCAAGCTTAGAGAGTATTGGAACTTAGTGATACCTGAGGGGTGTCAGTGTATTTATAATGGTGAACCAATAACCACCGTTGGAGTAGTTCCACCTTTCAAGGAGGATAACCGTCCCTTTATCTTAGGGAGATTAGAATATGACTCCTGGAAGTGAGTTAAGAGATCTTAGGGACAGTTACTTATTTGAATAAGAGTTATCTGCCAGCTAATCTTCGTTTCCGATTTCTTTGAGCCAAGTTCCTGTTGAGACCGACTTCCCAAGAGGAGGTCGGTAACGAGTGAGAGCCAATATTTTGGATTGGGCCTTTTATTTGGATCTGGATCTTAGCATTAGACCAGAATATGAACAAATTCAGTATTGTTTCATGGTTAAATTTGACACAAAAAATTATCATATTTAAAAGCCAATATAACGTTCGACGATTTTAGTAAGTAAATAAAATTGTCCTATTAATAATTAATGTAAATATTTTAATTTTCTGTTAATTAT
>NC_029789.2:129633451-129633905 GCF_000816755.2 Arachis ipaensis
AAATTTTAAAATTAAAATAAAATATTTAAAATATTAAAAACTAAATTAAAATTTAACTTAAATATTAAACACCAAAATAGTACTTGATGGTATAAATTATTAAAAGTAAAATTAGACAAAGATTGCGGCTTTTGGATATCTTTATTTTTAGCTTTGCCTGATCTTTTATAATAATAATGGTTCGCCACCTATAACCGTGTCTTTGGAGTCTTTTCAACTCCGAGTATTTCTATTTTTATTTCTATTCACTCTCCTTTAATTTTCTAACTGTGTTTCGAAAACGACTCAAGCCAAGCCGCGTCCCACCATGTTTTTTTAACCCAAACCCCTTCGCACAACCACCACTGCTTCCACACGCTCCCATCAGATATGGGATATTATTGCTATTTCAAATTTTACACTAACCACTTTCTTAAATGTGTAATAAATAATAATGATAAAATAATAAATTTAA
>NC_029789.2:129633931-129636093 GCF_000816755.2 Arachis ipaensis
TGTAATAATAAAAGAGAATTTTTTAAAATTTGATTTACACTAAATTTATAATTGACTTTTGGTATAATTAAATGAAAAAAATAATTGTAAAAGATTAATTGTGTCAATTAAATTAAAAAAATAATTTACACTCTCTTATAAATACAAATATTATTGATCATGTATTTTTATTTATTGTCTATAATATTTTCATTATCTAGCCTTCCTTTTCTTTATTATTAGATATCTTCCCTATATGTAATTAGAAAGTCCAAAGCCTAGATACTTTAGTCATTGCTTGGAGCCTTTATTTTATGACTTCCCATTACCTAGGATCGTTTAAGGTGAATTATGAACCAAATTGGCATAGTTTGAATAGGTATAATTGCTTCATAAACCTAGCAGCATGTTTATTAAATAATCAAGGATATCAAAAGTTAGAGACAACAACTTGCACTTGCAGGGTTCTTTTTTGAAATTTGAAAAATAAATGGAGGAGATGACATTGACCACGTTAAAGATGAAAAAGTGAGCAAAAGTGAAGTATTGTTTTCATTATATAAAGTATAACTATGTCCTTAAATTTGGTAGAAACTATAGTAATAAGATAATTAATTAAGAAGCATATGTTAATTAGAAGAAAAAAAAGGATTACTATTTTAAGGTCAATATATATGATGTTGTAATTAGTTTTATGAGATATATATGATTCATAATTATTGAGATTAACTTTTTTTTTATCCATAATGGAGTTAATGCTTTTAAAAAAAATTACACAGAAACTATTTTAGAGTGAGTTGTGCCAATCGTATCAGTAAAAAAAATATAAAAAAATAGAAGATGGTAATGAAAAAATAAATATGACAACCAAAATTCAAATCATGACCCAAATAAGCTAACTGAGATTAACTTTAATGTGTTGTATATTAGTATAAAAAATCTCTGTCTTTCAATTATATATATGCTAAGTATATATAATATATAAAACATTTAAGATTGTGGGTTTAAAATAATTATTTTACATTCATAATATATAGTAATATAGACATATATTACATAAATCAATTTAGAATTGTAAATACTTTAATTACATTTACTTTTTTCAGCAAGAATATATATTAAATTTCAAATTTCCAATACATTTATTATACATATATTAAAAAATTAAAATTTTCCACTAATAATAACCTTAAGTATTAAATATATAATTTCAAAAGATAAGACACGTAACGCGAGATTTATTTAATTTTATGGGTATAGTATTAAGTTGTGTCTCTATTATTCTTCGAAGGAAATTATATTTTGTTCTCTATTTATATCTGTTAGTCAAAACTTGTTTATTTATTTATTTTATTTTCCAATAATATTACTACTTCATCAAATCACTCTCTTCATTTTTCTCTCACCACCTCCATTGCCAATGGAATAACATTACTACTATACCAACCCACGCTAGATGAACCATTATAAATAATTCTCTCACCTACTAATCATATAGTTGTACAAATAATTTAATTAGATGTAATATTAAATTCAATTACACTATAGGATTGGTAATCATTGTCTCAATACAAGAAAATAGATATATTGAACACAAAATTTGTTTGGAGAAGGATAGTAGAATAAATAAAATGTATTTATAGTACACTAAAATTTTTGGCTGATTATTTGTTTATTTGAAAACTAAAAAAATAGAGAGAGAAAAAAACAATTTTTAGAAACAAAAAAAAAAAAAGTTTATTTTTGTGTCTTCTATACCGAGATACTTGTTACCAAACACAGCTTCAGTGTTTTACAAATGAAGCACTCAGAGGATGACTAACCTCCATACGTTTACACACAACAATAAAATAAGTCTAAATGTTATGCATCTTAGCATAAAAGTCTTCAATTATAAAAAAAAAAAAAAGAAGAAATTTAAAGTATCCAACAGGGTCATCTAATTGATTTTTTACATTTTTAAGATATAATCACTTTATTATTTTGATAATAAACGGTTAGATATATGTTTGATTCTTTTAGATTAATAATACATACAAGTTAAATTCATAAATAAATATATTTCATTTCTTCAGGATATTAGAATACATTGATAATATAAAAAGTTTTGCATACTTGTCTAATTAAAATTTAATTATTTTGTTAATTTTTATAATTTTATTAAATTTACAATTAGATTCTGT
>NC_029789.2:129636117-129636376 GCF_000816755.2 Arachis ipaensis
TTTAAGCACTAAGATGACTATTTAACAAAGATCCTTTTAAAAGAAAAACTAATCTATCTGATCTAAAATATATAATTATGGTTTGAATTAGATTGGCTTGATTTTATTTTTAAATTCAATCCAATCTATAATCTAATTCAAATTATTGCTGTTTGGATTAGATTGTTTGTTTGATTTACAAAAAATTAAGATTTTGTTATTAAAAAATAGAAAAAATTCTAGGGGGGATAAAATAAATAAATAAATTTTATTGTGCATA
>NC_029789.2:129636772-129640040 GCF_000816755.2 Arachis ipaensis
TTCGAATTTGATCTAATCCATGATGTTAATTAAAAATAGAGCTAATTAAATTTAAATTAGTACGATTTTGATAAATTTTTAATAAAATTTTTTATTTAGATTAATTTGGGCTTAACAATCCTAAATAATGTCAAGAATAATGATTAATTACCAATTTGATATCCGAAAAATTAAGTCATTGGCAAAATTATTTTTAAAAATATTATCGACAAAATAATTCTTGAATAATTTTAAAAAACGACAAAAAAATAAACGTTATATTTTTTGTAAGTAACAAATATATTTTCATATTTAACAAAACTGTTTATTCATTAGATATAGATTCTTATGACAACATTTGAATAAATATTTAGAAACTGCACAAAAATATTTCAAGCAAAACTTGAATAATAATTTTTTTATTTTTTAAAAAGTGGTCATTTACAATAAAATATTTCTTAAAAAAATTTACTTGACAAAAAATTACTAAATTTCAAAAATAAACTCTCAATTCTTTTGGTAACTGATTTTCTCACGTATTTATTTGAATAATTTACGAATTTGATAAAATAAACAAACAAATCAGTACTAATAGTTATCCAAAAAAGAAAAGCAGAAGAGTGAGGAGTTGAATTTGTTAGGATAAACAGAAATAAGTGAAAAAAGTGTTAAAATAATTCTAAATTTAAGCGCGTGAGAAAGAGACGCCCTAGATGATGCGTGGGCATAGTTACCCACACGCAGACACACACACACCCCTTCCAACCCCACGAACACGTCCATACATATATATAAGCACCCCCCACTTTCCCCTTTTCTCTCATCCTAACCCCTTTTCTCTTCTCTGCTTTGCCTTCTTCTTCTCTTCATCTTCATTATCATCTTCTTGTTTTCCATGCCTCTTCTCCTCCTTAACAAACAAGACTTAAAACAACAACAACTTCTTGCTGTGATGGGTCTCTTGCTTTCTAGGAACTTGGCTTGCAAATTCTTGTACTCTTTTCTGTTCTCAGCCAAGAAAGCTTCTCCGGATTTGTTCCCAAAACAATTGGAAAACGTCATGTCTTTGGTGTCCCCTCGAACTGGGAGGCATTTGCAGCGTTATGAAAAGGGTTGTCGCCTTGTTGTAGGGTGTGTCTTCTTTCTTTCTCTATTTTTCTTCCCCCCTTTGAATTTTTATCCTTTTTCATCTTATGGGGTTTTTTATTTGAGGTTAAAGTTTGGATTTTTAGATCCTCAAATTGAAGTTGATGGGCAAGTTTTGAAATTTAGAAGCTTCTTTCAAATGGGGTTTACTCAAAATGGGTGGTTGGGGGGTGTTAACGTTTGTGGGGTAAAGTTTAGACTTTTGATTCATGCAGTTGAAATTTGAATCCAAGTTTTGGAATTTAGAAGCTTCTCTCAAATGGGTCTTTCTCAAAATTGGCTTTATTATTATTGTTGGACTTTTTGGTTGGTGTTTTGGATTAAGCTGACTTAGATTTTTGTAAATGAACAGATGCATTCCCTACAGATACAAGAATAATGGAACACAGGACAAAGAAATAGAGGTTCTTGTGATTAGTGCTCAAAAGGGCAAAGGAATGCAGTTCCCAAAGGTAATTTTCTCCACAACTTGTCCTATTGTTAAAGCACATGTTACACTTTTTTGGTTAATTGTGCAACCTTTTTATGTTCCTAACATGTCTGTTTTCTTTTTGGACTCAGGGTGGTTGGGAGACTGATGAATCCATGGAGCAAGCTGCTTTAAGGGAAACCATAGAGGAAGCTGGTGTTTTTGGCAACATTGAAGTGAGTATTATCTTGCAACCAAATTCATAGATTTTGAGTTTCATGACCAGAAAAATTGGGGCTTTTATTATTCTTATTTCTTATTCAATTTGTGCTTTGGTGGTTCTCTTTGCAGAGTGAATTGGGAAAATGGACCTATAAGAGCAAAAGGCAACCCACAATTCATGAGGGATACATGTTCCCTATGCTTGTTAGCAAGCAATTGGATAATTGGCCAGAGATGAACTTCAGAAAAAGAAGATGGATGACTGTGGCTGAAGCAAAAGAAATCTGCCCTTATGATTGGATGAAGGAGGCTTTGGATATATTGGTTCAAAGACAAACTCAATTGTAGATTGCAAAAGTTGTAGGCATCACTTGCTGTTTTGGAACCTGCAAAGGTGTGGAAGAGCAAGAAATTAGAAAGGGGATCTGAGATTTTTGGAGCTGATTGAGTCAAAATTGATGATCAACTTGGGAAACTACAGTTCATGATGGTTGCAACTTGCAATTTGTCCCTTTTAGTTTGTTTTCTTTCTTTAGATATCCGTGTTGGCACAGTCAAAATCAAGGATTTAAATCGAATGTAGAATGTAGAATTAGTTGAGACAAGTAGTAAGTAGAAATGTACAAAATGCAATTCATTCTTTTATTCATTTGATTCTTTTTGTAAGGATGACAAACAAATAATTGAAAGTGTAACAAAACACTTCTGTCAAGTCCCTTTGGCCAAAAGAGATTGTGTTTCTTACCATTTGTTACATGTTTAAACATTGGATTATATACACATCAGCAACAAAAACTTTATTCCTATTACTAATGATTGGATTATAAGCATGTCTTAAGATTTAGAGAAGAGAGTGTGCTAGCTTAACAATGTTCTCCACTGCTCTTAGATTTTTAGCAAAATTTTTGTAATAAAATTGAGTTATAAAGTCGTATATTACGCTAATGATTAGGAATAGGTCACAATTAGATCAGTTTCATGAGCAGAAGCAACTCCATTCTTTTTCTTTCATTTCATGTTGAAGGAGTCACAAGAAGCAACTACTACTTATTGTGAACAATTTTGATTCCATCATCAAAATAGATGAATCGATGATGCCAGAAGCTGTGTGATTATTGTTAGTTAAATTATAGTTGGTTCAGACAAATCATCATTGTTAATCATTATATTGGGATGATGACCTCAGTGAATAGAAAAATAGTCTCTTTTTTATTATCAACAAAATTCTAATGGCAAATGATAACTGCAAACAAAAATGAAGTACTCTCGTATGCTTACTCTGCATTCTTATCCTAATCAATTAAAATAGAAACATTCAACTCATGGAATTAGCTATAGCCTAACAACTAAAAATTTGGCATCACTATTTTGGAAGGAATATTTATATCATCATAGGTAGGTTATCTTGAAATTCAATTTTTATTTTATTTTTTAATTTTAGATTATATTAAATAAGATAAAATATTTTTTTTTTGTCTTTAATATTTGTAATTTTATTTAAAAATATTCTTA
>NC_029789.2:129640133-129680301 GCF_000816755.2 Arachis ipaensis
TGATAGAAATAGAAAATATTAAAAAAAATTAAATAAAATTAAATATTAAAAATATTTTTAAAAAAAATCACAAAATCGTAAAGTGAAAAAATACACTTTATATTATTGAATATCTGATTTAACATCCAAATATCTTTAGTTATTTTGTGATTTATTTTGAGAATGGTTTGAAACTAGAAGCAAAAAATTGGTGTTACTAGTAGCTAGCAAGGGCTACGCCTACAAAGATGATGATAAGGTAACATTATTACATGATTCTGATTGGAGCACCGAAAAAGTTGAAAAGGATGTGTTGTATAATTTTAACTCCAACTCTGTGGATCGCCGGTGTTTCAAGCCAATGACGTTGCTATCACCATTTCACATTACCAACAAGTCCCTTTCAAATGATGTGGAAATAAACTAAATAATTAAAAATTAAAAATTAAATAAAATATTAAAGGACATCAATCATGCTATAATTTATTGATCTTCATATCAAACGAGGGGAAAGGACAAAGAAGGGTGGGATTTTACAATTTTGTGGTACTTAGTTTTGGTGGAGTATATGAATTATGATAATGATGAAGAGAAGTCAAGGGTAGAACCGTCCAAGGAAAAAAAGGGATTAATAATATAGCATCTAGAAAGAACACTTTATTTTGCACACTTGTTTTGTTTATAGAGGAAGAGTGGGCTGAGTCAGTCAACGCCTCAAAGGGTATAATGGGATTGGAACTTTCGATATTGAATAAATGGTGTGCATGTAAAGTTAGATTATTAAGATACGTGTAAGGAGGGTGTTATAGACGAAGTTAGACAAAGTCAATTGATGTTTAATTTTGAGGTGAACAAAAATGCCCCTTTGGAGTTTTATGTGTTTGGCCGTTTGGGGGATGAGAATCACAATGATTTTTTTTTAATTTAATATATAGATTAAAGAGTAATTTATTGTATATTAGAATTTCATAAAATCTATTAATGACTAATAAATTATTGCATATATAATATATAATGATTTTTGTTGTTCAATTTTATTAGGATGATGCTTTGATTATTCATTATTTTTTTTTTCAAGTTTTTTTTAGGTGTAAGTGCTAAAAGTTTATGTGAAAATGGAACATGAGATTATGAGATTATTGATTCTGGGAGAGAACCAATTTCATTTAGGTCTAGCAAAGGAGAAGGTGAAGATCCTTGGAGGACTCTCCCAAGATGAAATGATTTCTAAAGAAAAGAATAAAGGATGTTTTTATGGAATTATATGAGATTTAATATAAGTGATAATTGTTTAGATTTTTAAATATTTTTTTCTAAATTCGATTTTTAAGATCGACGTATATTAAGCAATAAATTTTGTAAGTTTTCTATTCACCAAAATGTAAACTCTAATAAGCTAAAAATTAATGATTGATTTTTGACCGATGTATATAAATAACCCAATTTGTACTTAGTTGACCTTAAAAAAATATCTTCATGTAAATTTATATGGAAGAATAACTTCTCATGTAAATTGTACTTATTACCTAAATTCAGTAATTGCGAATAGTTAGGTCATTTAGGTGCATTTATGCATGAGATGATATCCTCCCAAGTTTTAAAATGGTAAGATAAAAAACACATTTTACCTTTTTAAAATTAAAAAAAAAAAATGGTCAGGAGGATATTGAGTGCAATATCTTTTTTTTTTTTGTCTTCAGTGCAATATCTTCTTGAGTCAATCCTTATTGTATTGAACTTTACAGCTTTAGTCCACAAAAAATATAAAAATTCGCTAGAGCTTTTAAATGTTTTTTGATCGGGGACAATGCTTCATGATCCATGTATGTGTTTATTGTTTAAGCCGGAGTCCAACTTTATTTTAGAGTTGGGTTTTACCCAAATATATGGGCTTGACGTTGATCTATATTAACACCTTAACATTATATATTAATTTTTTAATAAACACCTGATTTAATTTTTGTCCATTTTAAAATATGATAAGACGATCTCTATAAAAAAAACATAGATCCATTTTGATTTCTGTACTTTTTGCTATGAGTCATGGCAGTCTTTCCGTCATCATTTCTCACCAAACTTAACAGAAAAGATCTATGTGACATTTAATGTTACTGATGTAGACGTTGAATTTTTATTAAGTGGTATGTTGGAGAATGGACAATGATCAAAGATTGATTTATCTCCTTATGAGCAATGGTAAGGGATTGATTTGTCCCCTACAAATAATGATCAGAGTCAATTTGTCTTCTTTTATCCACCAAAAAAGATATCATTTCAAATGCTCTACTGAACCAAAATTTATGTTATTTGAAAATGATTCATCTTAGTTGAGACCTCTCACTCTTTTTCCAAATCAAATAGGTGACTTCATGACTCACCAAATCCACAACTGGGCCAACAACTGTCACAACAAATTCAACAACTAAAAGTGGTGTAATATCAATAAAGACAATAATTGTTGCAAGTTCAGGACTGTCATCAAAGCTTCTCTAATTTGTGCCCACCACTTTAGGTTTAAAGCCTCTAAAATTTAAGTCACCTAAGAAGAATTGATATTGGATAACTTATACTTTGCTAGTGTGAATATTATATATAAGACTTAAGGACATATGTTTTTTTGTTTCGGCTATATTTATTTTGTTTGTTTAAAACCTCTCAGTTATACAATACTTTTGGTTTTGGGACAAATATTTTTTTGTTAGGACTATGTTGTTGTCCATATTATGCTATTATTAGGTGTTAAATTATGAAAGATAGATTGCTTCTTTATTATATTATCAATATATAATATGAACATCTATGCTTTTGAAGTTAAAAAAAATGCATGTTACAAATATATTAATTTGCTGTTTTGTTACTTTGCACAAATGGTTGAAAAATTTTAAACATTGATCATAATAATCTATTTTTATTTATCTTCAACAGTATTTAAATATTCAATGTCATCCCATAACATAAACAACTCCCAAATAATTTAAATTAGTCATAAATTTTCTACATAGTTACTCTGAACAAATTTGCAATTACAATCCTACAAAAAAATGTAAAAATACTACATCAAAAACTAAGAATCTATTTTCAAGATTCTCACTGATTTTGAATTTATACTTCTTCCACTTATTCTCTAATCCAATTAACCTTTCTTCTAACTCTTTCACTCATGACTTTTAAAATTTACGGTCGGTTGAATTTGTCGGTATTTATTAATTTAATTATTAATAAATAATATATTACCTTTGAATTTATAGAAGATAAATCTGATGATAAAAAATGTGCCTAAGAAGAATTGATATTGGATAACTTATACTTTGCTAGTGTGAATATTATATATAAGACTTAAGGACATATGTTTTTTTGTTTCGGCTATATTTATTTTGTTTGTTTAAAACCTCTCAGTTATACAATACTTTTGGTTTTGGGACAAATATTTTTTTGTTAGGACTATGTTGTTGTCCATATTATGCTATTATTAGGTGTTAAATTATGAAAGATAGATTGCTTCTTTATTATATTATCAATATATAATATGAACATCTATGCTTTTGAAGTTAAAAAAAATGCATGTTACAAATATATTAATTTGCTGTTTTGTTACTTTGCACAAATGGTTGAAAAATTTTAAACATTGATCATAATAATCTATTTTTATTTATCTTCAACAGTATTTAAATATTCAATGTCATCCCATAACATAAACAACTCCCAAATAATTTAAATTAGTCATAAATTTTCTACATAGTTACTCTGAACAAATTTGCAATTACAATCCTACAAAAAAATGTAAAAATACTACATCAAAAACTAAGAATCTATTTTCAAGATTCTCACTGATTTTGAATTTATACTTCTTCCACTTATTCTCTAATCCAATTAACCTTTCTTCTAACTCTTTCACTCATGACTTTTAAAATTTACGGTCGGTTGAATTTGTCGGTATTAATTAATTTAATTATTAATAAATAATATATTACCTTTGAATTTATAGAAGATAAATCTGATGATAAAAAATGTGCAAAAAATAAATTTATGGGGCTAAAGTTACTATCAAAAAGACGGTAACAACTTCTAAAAATTCGCTAATTAGAAGTTTAAATCGGTGTTAAAACCGTCAATAATTAGTGACAAACTAAAAAATTTGCCGGTGAAAATTTTACCTTTGAATTTGTCCATTGGTAAATTTGACTATTTTCAAAATTTTTTTTATAGTGTCATACCGTTCGTATTTGATTTGGAAGAGAAGTGATAGGTTTTAACTGAAATAAATAATCACCTCCAAATAACATAGGTTTTGGTTCAGCGCAGTATGTGAAATGACATCATTTTTTGTGGATGATTAAAAAGGAATAAATAGACCCTGACCATTGTCCATAGGGAGACAAATCGATCTTTTATAATTTCTCATTCGCTAGCATGTCACTTAACGGTGACTTAGCATCTACATCAACAATATTAAGTGCCACGTAGGTCTCTTTCGTTAAGTTTGGAGTTTTCGATGACGGAGGAACTGCCATGACTCACGAAAGACACGGACAGGGATCGGAATGGGTCTATTATTTTGACAGAAATCGCTTTATCCTATTTTAAAATAGATAGGAACCGGATTGTGTATCTATTCTATTATATAAAAATCGGATGTCTGTACTTAATGATGAAACTGATGTGGCATGTTTCGGAGAGTGTTTCCCGATTTAATTGTTTTAATTCATTCAATACAATATATTGCACTGACTTAATTATATCAACTAATTGATTTGATTAGATATTTAAATATTAATATAATTATTCATTTATGTGTAGGTTAATTTAATGATAACGTAAATTATGTGTAGGTTACTAGTTAATATGAAAAAAATATTTAAGTCATTGTTATTTAAATTTTTATTTGCTAGTAAATTATTTTTAAAATAAAGATACGGTGAATAATTGAATTTGTAAAAAATTATTGTTTTATTGGTTAGAATGGTTATTTGAATTTAGAATTTAATTTCTTATGTGTCACTTAAATTTAAAGCTGTTAATATTTGATAATAAGTATACTTATTGCTGGTCAAAATTTTATTTTTGTGTTGACAGAAGATTGCTCTTGGGACGTGACAAATTATGATGGTAGTAATATGTTGAGTGTTGTTGAAGAAGAGATACTAAGAGTGATTCTCATAAGTTAGGAGGCGCTTGAATTAATAAAAGAAGATATGTTTTAATTATTAATTTATATTAGAGACAATTAACCCAACTAAAAGATAAATTAGAATAATATTTTTCATAAAAAAAATTCAATTAAGACCCAAATCCAAAGAAAAAAAATGGCCTGGCCCAAAAACTTAAATCCATTACAGAAAAAAAAACAAAAACAGCCCATCATTATCATTCATCATTAATACCTAATCAACTTTACATTATTAAATTATTGAAAAAATTAATTCATTGCAGTGGGGTCCACATATCAGCTTTTGTCTCCCACTATACTTATAATTGTACTCTCTCTCTAGACACTTGTTTTACTCAAAATATGACAACACATTTCTACACATATAGAAGGAATCTTTCTTCTACATGGTAGAATTCACCTTAAAATAATCAACAGACATGTGTCACTTAACTTGCAAATCTATTCTATTATATAAAAATCGGATGTCTGCACTTAATGATGAAGTTGACGTGGCATGTTTCGGAGAGTGTTTCCCAATTTAATTGTTTTAACTCATTCAATACAATTTATTGCACTGACTTAATTATATCAACTAATTGATTTGATTAGATATTTAAATATTAATATAATTAATATAATTTATTATAATTTATATTACTTAATTAATTATACTACATTAATTATAATTCGTTATATTAATGAATTAGTCTTTTCATTTATAAAGTCTAAAATAAAATAAATAAATTTTTATTTATTCTAATTAAATTTATTTATATACTATATATGAATTAACATTAATTTTATTGATGCTAGATAAAATTATAAAAGAATTTACGAAGCAACATAAATTATTGCTCTTTCAATCAAATCATACCACATATAAAAATAAATTAAATTAAATAAATCGAATTTGCATATTTATATAAATCGAATTGAATAAATTTGATTTAGGCAAATACGTAGTAAATTAAATTCATAAGGTTCGAATTACATGCAACTTCTGAATAATTATAATGATATGGGTATTGTATATAAAAATTAATACAAAAATAATTTAAATTTCGTACAATAATTTTTTTGTATTTGTGATTTATTAACAATTTTAAATATTATATTTTTATAAAATTTTAAAATTTTTTATTATAAACATTTTTTGTAATTATTATAAATAATTTTATAAAATTTAAAAATGGCTTAAAAGATGTTATGAGTAAACCGACTAACAAAAAAATTGATTACAAAATTGGTCGAATCTGTAGTTACTCGATAAACCGTTAGAACTGGTCGGTTTTTTTAAAGGGTTTCTGGTTTGTTAATAACTCCTCCAAACGGTGCCATTTTGACTTTAAAAAAAAAATTGAATCCCCAACGACTTAAGCCCGTAACCTGTAACCTAGTCCCACTCCCACATTCCTCGCTTCTCCTCTCTGAAATTGACGTGAAATTTTGATATTGAAAGAAGAACCCTAGCTCCCCAAATCACGAGCCCGCAGCCACCGCAGCGTCAGACTGAGAGAGAGCGTGCTGAGATAGAATTATCTACTATTATAGTTAAAGCAATAGCAGAGGCTGAAGGTCAAGCGCATGAAGCAATTGACTGATGATCATAAAAGGAGAATGCTTATGCTTATAGAACGGATGCAGGGTGAAAGAGACAAATGACTTGCTGAGATCAACACAATCTTTGGTCATATTGAAGGTACGATTAACAAATCTTTTGGGAATTATATCATATTAAGAAACAAAAAAACTGGTGCTATATATCAAATTTTATTCTCATACCCTTTTTATTCTGTACCTCTTGAAATGCCAGTATCTATGATATAGAATGATTTGCCAACATACAAGAATAAAATAATTTCATGCCTTTTCAAAACTTCTTGTGATTTACAGTACCTAATTAGTGTATGTAAATATGGTGATTTCCTCTTCAGCATATATTGCTTCTTATTTTGATTTTTCAAAATTAAATTCCAGTTTGCGATGTAAATAGAACACAATAAATGTTGGCCGTTAATTTCTATCCTAATTTTGATAATTATATTTTATTGATATGATTCAGATTCTTTAATCTTGAATAGTCCAAAAACTTTTCATTTTTTTCTTAGTTGGATTTTGATAGAAACGTAAAGATTCTTGCAATCCTTACTAATACTGGGGCTGAACAGTGCTGTGACTCTCTATAAGTATAGCATAGGTCATCACCACACTTTCTCTTTATCTATACTGAAATTCATAATATTTGAGTAATTTTGTAGTGGCAGGTAGCAATGGCAGCTAGGTGAGTTCATATGCCATGTGGATTGTTTCACAATATTCTTTTTTATCTTTCACTAAATATGAGGTCCTTGATTTTTAGATATGATCTCATCAAGTGTATCAATGCTGGTCCAATGCATAAGGTGTGAAAGCTCAAAGTACGTGTCATTAGACTTTGGACCATTTCTCACTTTGCAAAATCTGGGATGAAGGCACCTATTGAGATGGTTGTCCTTGATGAAGAGGTAAAATATTCTCTTTGCATTTGAGATTTATTTTGGTAATGACTGAGCAATAATCCTCATTTATCTGTGACTCTATAAAATTAATGCATTCAGGGGAATACAATTCAATGCACTGTTAAAGACATATTTGTTCCTATCTTCGAGGGCCTACTCGCTTAGGGCAACGTGTACGTGGTCACTAATTTTGGAGTTGCTTTGAATACCATCAAGTTCAAGCCTACTAGACACGATTTAGAATCCACTTCAAGAGGGACACGATTGTGCGTCCGGTACAAGATTCTTCAATTTCATTGAACGGATTTAATTTTGTTCCGTTCAAAAAAATTCATGCAGAGTCTAAAGAAGATGGTTATTTAGTTGGTAAGTACTTTGTTAGATTAATATATAATGCATGTGTTATTTAATTCTTTGAGGTCTAATTTTTTAATCCTATATATTGTTTTGCACCATTTGCTGTCTTTTTTATTATGAGCATATAGTGGACAGATATGGATTCAAGTAATGGTTATTGCTATTCCTCTCAAGTCTCAAGTATTATAGATTCATATAAGAGTAAAGTATCGTTTTTGTCCCCAACGTTTAGGGTAAATCCTATTTGTATCCCTAACGTTTAAATCGTCCTATTTGTATCCCTAACGTTTGTAAAAGTGATTCAATGTTATCCTGCCACCAATTACACATCATGAGCGCTTTAGTTTGAGTTTTAAAAATCTCTTCTTGAAGTTAGAATACAAATGTCTGGGATAGAATCGATGATCTACTCCAAAAAATAGCTCATCAAATATTGAAACTAATTCCTACAATATTTACATAATTCACTTTTCTAGGGACATAATTGAATATAAACACAAATAGTGGGTATAATATTAAAATCAAACACATCCAAGTGAGACCTAATTGAGAATGAATACATCAAAGTGAGAATAATTGAAAAATATAATCTGATTTGTTAGTATAATCGATAGTAGGATAACATTGAATTACTTTTATAAACGTTAAGGATACAAATAGGATGATTTAAACGTTAGGGACACAAATAGGACTTACCCCAAACGTTGGGGACAAAAACGATACTTTACTCATTCATATAATTTTCGTGAAATTTATTTAAGTAAAATTTGCTTCTCTTTTTATCTTCTAACCAAATATACACCCCAAGAGCTTATAGGGTCTAACCCGTAAGAAATTAGTTATTACCCATGGAAAAGAGTTTGGCTTTATGTTGGGCTTTGCCGTAAATGTTAACTTTGTATCTTTTGAATTGATTGAAAATTTTTACATAATATAATATAATAAAAATTTCATTAAGGAAATATATTTTTTTTAAGCAAAATAATTTATCAATCTGATTGTATTACATAATATGTCTATATTTAATGTATGTCATTTGAATTGGCTGATGCGTCATTTTTTGTTATAGGTATAATACTAAAAAAAATTGTATTATTTAGTAAAACTTTTCTTCAATTTGTTATTGGCTTTATTTTCTATCATTATGCGTTTTATTTTAACACATCTAAAGACAGATTCATATATATAGCAACTAAAGAATTAGTACCTTTAAAGGTATCGTTGGTAATAAGTACTAACCTATTTATTTTTTTGTTTCTTCACGAACTTTGATTTCTAGGCCCTAATTATTTATTAACAGTCTTTTATATTTTTATTTTTAAGAAAATTAAAAAAATTTGATTTCAACATGGATAAAACTTTGAAAAAAAATGTCATTTTTGGAGAAAAATTTGAGCAGATAGTGTTTTGTTAATAGAAAGATTGGTGCCTTTATTTTGTAGATGTGATAGGTCAGCTTGCCTCTAAGAGTAACTTGGTCGAATTCACACGGGACAGGAAGCCGTCTAGTTATATCACCATAGAACTTGATGATCTTGAGTAATGCTTAATATCTTTTTGATAGTGGCTTTTGTTTTAAAATCTTATTTTGGAATTTTGTGCCTCTCTTTACTCTACAAGCATTGCTATTTTTTATAGGGGTGGACAGAAATTAAGGGTAATGTTGTGGCAGTTTTTTGCTTTTGATTTGCTCAAATATCTGGAAGAACAGCCGTGTCTTACCTATGTAGTTATTCTCCAAATGGGCAAGATGAAATTTTATAGTGGTTTGTTTATTTTACTGGTATTTGAATGCATGTTTTGTATCATCATATGCTTCTGGTATTTTCTTTAATTTGTTATGTCTTTTTGTAGGGGTCATGGGTGTTTCCAACACAAACTACAATTTGAAACTGTTTATCATTGTTGAGTTTTTTGGATTTCTTTACAAAGTACAGTGTATAGATCAGTAGTGTGGCCAGCAGAATATTTATACAAGGCTTTTGATTATTTAACTATTAGCAAATTTCATCAATTCTGATTTAAAAATGCAAGGGTGAACAAATTGGATCCTATTGACGGACAAGGCATAATGCCGCTGGTCTGTGATCAACTTGTTTCAGATGAGGAAGATTTTTTGCGTCTGTCAGTCTACAAAACAATTGTCGAGATAAAGGAGCATAATCAGGTAAAATTCTTTCTTTATTGGTCTTCCTTTTTTTCAATCATTAATTCTAATGTTTGTTGGATCATAATCTCAATTGTTGTGTTGTATCCTTGCATCCATCGATTTTAGGATGCTGTATTTGTTACTGCCGGGACGATTAAGGAAGTTGAGACCGAGTTTGGTTGGTGGTACAAAGGATGTAAGAAGTGTCGTCGCGGTTTAAGGGAACCTGAGAAAAGATATTTCTGTCCCAATTGCATTAGAGACTACGGATTCTATGTGCCAAGGTATGACTCACGATACTTCTTTAACATTCACACACTACATACTCTTTGTCTAAGAAAATAATTATATAAACTAATCATTTGTATTATTACTTGATAAATTTTGTTGTTGAGTTCTATCGTTCGTGATTCAGTTAGCCTAATAGGTTAAAGATAATTGATTTTAAACAAGGCTAACCATCTCTTTCAAAGCATAACATATAGCAAGAGTTAAACATAATTAACCAAATGAAACAGATTCATTGTCATTTAGAGATGGATAGGTATATCAATGTGTGTTTAGTTAAGAAATTAACTAAATTAATTAGTGATGACAAACATTATTTTTGGCAAAATAAATAATTAGAATTGTTTAATTAATAAGTATATGTGAGGTATAGTTAGGTATTAGCATAGCCAATGTCAAGTTAGGTTAGAACTTGAGTGTGAAAGGATTGGGTCAATCCTGTGTTATTGGTGTATGTAATACTGTTAACTATAGTGAAATTCTTCTATAGTTGTGGAGGAGACTGGATGTAGGTTGTATAGCACAAGGCAACCGAACCAGGATACATGCTGGTGTTAGCTTTTCTCTTCTCTGCTGTGTTCTATTTTCTGATATTCATGAGACAAAAATAAAATGTCTCATAAATTTCCGCTGCTGAGTTCAAACAGAATCAGAATTACAAATTTGTTTAAAAGGGTAATAACAGAAACTAAAAGGAAGGCATAGATTCAACCCCCCTTCTCTAAGCCTACCACAACCTTCAATTGGTATCAGGAGCTAAGGTCTCAAGAATCAAGCTTAACCGCTTGGAGCAAAGATCCAATGGCGAACAATCTGGGCACAACCACAGTTGCTTACACCCTCACTGAAGGCCGGTCAAACAACCGGCCACCTTTCTTTAACGAAAAGAACTATTCCTACTGGAAAGAAAGGATAAGGATCTTCATCCAATCCATTGACTACAACTTATGGAAGGTCGTTGTGAGTGGTCCCAAGATCCCAACAAAAACAAGTGCTAATGGAGTGGTGACTCCGAAAGAAGAAGCTGAATGGAATGAAGATGACAAGAAGAAGATAGAGCTGAACGCTAAAGCAATCAACCTTCTTCACTGTGCTATCAGCTTTGAAGAGTACCGGAAGGTGTCTAGATGCAAGACAGCCAAAGAAATCTGGGAAAAACTCCAGGTTACACATGAAGACACTAAACAAGTCAAAGAAACGAGGATTGATATGCTGCAAAAAGAGTATGAGATGTTTAGCATGAAGGATGGAGAAAGCATTGATGAAGCATTTGAGAGATTCTCAATCATAATCAATAACCTTGATGCTATGGGTACAAACTATGCAGAACAAACCTTGGTGAGAAAACTCCTTAGAAGCCTCACAAAAGAGTGGGAAAACACTGTCACTGTCCTAACCGAGAGTAACAACATAAGTCCCATAACCTATGATGAGCTGAGAGGAAAACTCCTTGCCTATGAAGCCACACACACAAACACAGACTCAAAGAAAAAGGGAATAACCCTCAAGTCACAAATAGAACCGAAAGAGAGTGAGTCTAGTGATGGTATTTCAGATGACGAGCTTTTATTTTTTGCTAGGAGATTTAGAAGGATGATGAAAAGCAAGAGCAAATACAAGGGTTCAAGTTCAAAGGAGCAAAAGATAGACTTGAGCAAGGTGACGTGTCATCATTGCAAGGAGGCTGGGCACTTCAAATCAAACTGTCCAAAGCTCAAAAAGGAGGACAAAGGCAAGAAGGAAAGGAAGAGAGTACTCATGGCAGCTTGGGAAGATCTTGAGAATGACTCAAATGAAGAAGAAGAATCTGAAGGAGATGACAAAGACTGCTTCATGGCTGGAAACAACAATCTTGATGAGGTAAACTACTATGATTTGACCATTGAGGACTTGCATGTTATTATTGATGATCTCACTTTAAACACATCAAAACTGCTTGATAAATACAATGAGTGCAAATCTGAAAGAGATGTGTTAAGAGCTGAAAATGAATTTTTAAAAGAAAAAGTGAAGGAAACTGAATGTGCTTTAGACCTCATTGAAGAAAACATATTTCTAAAATCTGAACTTGAAAAATTAAAAGGAAAGCACATTGTGGATCCTTCTCATGAGTTAATTGCTGAAAATGAAAAATTAAATGATATGATTAAAAGGCTGAATGGTGACTTAGCAAAATTTGCTCAAGGTTCTAGCAACTTGGACAAATTACTTGCAAGTCAAAGACCATTGTTTGAAAAATCTGGTTTAGGCTACATAGCCAAGGAAGATGTAGTTTCTAACACTTCCTCTATAAAATTTGTGGCCTCTTCATCAAATACCAAATCCATACCAAACAAATCAGGTATCGGATATGTTTCAACATGTGAAGAAAAATCTGATGAAGAATACACAAATGAAGCTGAGCCTTCACCAAGAACTGGTCCGAGTTCAAACCGGCCAGGCTTGGGTTACATTTCGAAAAATGAGGCTGTTTTCAAGAAACCACCTTTTTACAACAAAACCTCATTTTCGAAAGGCAAAAATGTTCAAAAAAATTCTGGTGAAAATGCTTTTGCAAAGAGGAATAACTTTAATAAAAATCAGTTTGTCAAAAGAAATGCATCTCCTCCAAAAACCAGAAAATTTCAAAACTTTAATCATTTCAAGCAATATAACTCACATCAGTTTTAGCAACACACACCAAAAAATCATTGTATTAATTGCAAGAAATTTGGTCACTCATATGCACAATGCTTCATTGAAAAGAGAGTTGTAGGAAACAAAGTTTACAATGTTGTCTGTGATTTCAATGCACTTGGGCAACCAAGATGGATTAACTTCAAAGGATCCAAATTAATTTAGATACCTAAGGCTACTTGAAACTCATCATGCAGATTTGCCTAGCATCCAAGAACAAAAAGGACATGTGATACATGGATAGTGGATGTTCAAGGCACATGACTGGAAGGTCAACCTACTTCATCAAACTAAATAAGTATGATGGAGGTTTTGTGACCTTTGGAGATGATGGTAAAGGTAAAATCATTGTTGTTGGAAAAGTAAGTAATGAGCAATCTACTTTCATTGATGATGTACTTTTGGTATGTGGTTTAAAGCATAATCTTTTGAGTATAAGTCAGCTGTGTGATTTAGGATATTTAGTTGTTTTCAAAAGGCTTGAATGCTGTGTTGTTAATGAAAAGACAAATGAAGTGATGTTTGTTGCCAAGCATTTCAATAATATGTATGGACTTACTCTTGATGAACTAAAGGATCAAAATGTAGCTTGTCTTCACTATAAAGAATCTGAAAAGTGGTTATGGAACAAGAGATTGGGCCATGCAAGTATGTTTCAAATAAACAAACTTGTAAAGAAAGAGTTAGTGAGAGGTCTTCCTTTGATAAAGTTTGACAAAGACATCACTTGTGATGCTTGCCAAATGGGAAAACAAACCAAAAGTTCTTTTAAACCAAAGGAAGACATCTCTACTAAAAGACCACTTGAGTTGCTACACATTGATTTATTTGGTCCAACGAGAACTCAAAGCCTAGGTGGTAAACATTATGGTTTAGTAATTGTGGATGACTACACTAGGTTTGGTTGAGTTTTATTTCTTGCACACAAAAATGAAGCCTTTTCGGCCTTTGAACCTTTTTGCAAGAAAATTCAAAACGAAAAGGATTTGAAAATCTCTTCTATAAGAAGTGATCATGGAACTGAATTTGAAAACAATTTGTTTGAATCCTTTTGTGAGGAATTTGGAATATCTCACAACTTCTCTTGTCCAAGAACACCACAACAAAATGGTGTTGTGGAAAGAAGAAATAGAAGCATACAAGAGATGACAAGAGCTATGCTTTGTGAGAGTAATGTTCCAAAATTCCTTTGGGCTAAAGCGGTTAACACAGCTTTCCACATCTTGAATAGAACAATCATAAGGAAATTTTTGAAGAAAACCCCTTATGAACTTTGGAAAAGCTACCCACCAAACTTAGATTACTTGCACATCTTTGGATGCAAATGTTTTGTTTTAAATAACAAAGAAAATTTGGGGAAATTTGATCCAAAGGCTTATGAGTGTTTGTTTGTAGGATATTCCACAACTAGTAAAGCATATAGGGTTTATCATCAAGATGCTAGAATTATTGAAGAATCCATGCATGTTACATTTTGTGATACTAACTTGGTACAAAGTATTTTGGAAGATTGTGATGCAGGAAATCAAGCTCAAAAGGAAGTTGAAACTGCTCAAAATCAAAGAAAAGAAAATTCTGGACAAGCTGAACCAGAAACTGCAAATGCTGAAAATTCAAGAGACAATTCCATTTTGTCTCATGAATCTGAAGGAAACTCTGCAGCCAGCAGCGCCCAAAATCCCTTGGTGAATGAATCTGCCTCCAAGTCCACCAGACCTCGTGAATGGAGATTCTTGAAGAATTATCCTGAGGAATTTGTCATTGGGGACGTCTCTCATGGAGTGCAAACAAGGTCTTCCACTAGAAAGGCAAATGAAGGACCAAACATTGCCCTTCTTTCACAAATAGAGCCTCAAAACGTCAAGAAAGCACTTAGTGATCCTTCTTGGGTTAAAGCTATGGAGGATGAGCTTCTTGAGTTTGAAAAGAACCAAGTATGGACTTTGGTTCCAAGGCCAAGTGGAAAGAAAGTGACCGGTACCAAGTGGATTTTTCGGAACAAGTTGGGAGAAGATGGTAGCATTGCTAGAAACAAGGCAAGGCTAGTGGCACAAGGATATGACCAAGAAGAAGGAATAGACTTTGATGAATCCTTTGCCCCTGTTGCCCGAATGGAAGCCATAAGACTTCTCTTAGCTTATGCTGCATTTTGTGGTTTTAAATTATATCAAATGGATGTGAAATGTGCATTTTTAAATGGTGTGATAGATAGAGAAGTATATGTGGAGTAGCCTCCTGGTTTTGAAAATAAAGAGCATTCTAATCATATTTTTAAATTGTCTAAAGCTCTCTATGGTTTAAGACAAGCTCCTAGAGCTTGGTATGAGAGACTTAGCTCTTTTCTTTTGAAAAATGGTTTTCAAAGAAGCACCACCAATACAACTCTATTTATCAAGAATTCTAATGATTCTTTTATTCTAGTCCAAATATATGTTGATAACATTATTTTTGGATCAGCAAATGAATCCCTTTGTTCTGAATTTGGAAAACTCATGACAAGTGAATTTGACATGAGTATGATGGGTGAACTTAATTTCTTCCTTGGGCTGCAAATTAAACAAACTGAAAAAGGTATTTTCATTCATCAAGAGAAGTATGCCAAGGAATTAGTTAAGAAATTTGGTATGAAAAATGCCAAACCCATGGGAACTCCCATGCATCCTAATTCTAAATTAGATAAGGGAGAAAATGAGAAAGATGTTGATGAGACTAGGTATAGAGGAATGATTGGTTCTCTTATGTACTTAACTTCCTCTAGACCCGATATTGTGCAAAGTGTTAGATTGTGTTCTAGGTTCCAATCTAAACCAAAAGAGTCACATCTTTCTGCAGTTAAAAGGATCATTAGATATGTTCATGGCACATCCAATTTTGGTCTTTGGTATCCTAAGATTGATGATTTTTCCGCAGTTGGTTATTGTGATGTAGATTTTGCTGGTGATAGAGTTGATAGAAGGAGCACTTCTGGTTTATGTTGCTTCCTTGGGAAGTCCTTAAATGTATGGTCAAGTAAGAAGCAACTAACAGTGGCCCTTTCCGCTGCAGAGGCTGAATATATAGCTGCTTCTTCTTGTTGTTCTCAACTTTTATGGTTAAAAACGCAGCTTGCTGATTACAAATTAAATGCTGAAAATATTCTCCTGATGTGTGATAATATGAGTGCCATTAATATTTCTAAAAATTCAGTTTTGCACTCTAGGACTAAGCATATTGAAGTGAAATTTCACTCAATAAGAGAACATGTCCAAAAAGGGGATATTAGTATTCAATTTGTTAAATCAGAGGAGCAATTAGCAGATATTTTTATAAAACCATTAGCTGAGGATAGATTCTGCATGCTTAGGACTTGTCTAGGAATTTTGAGTTATGATTCTTTATTTGAAAAATGCTGATGTATTTGCTGGAGCTTTTTTTGTCTCATAAACAGGCATGAGACAATTCTGGGCAAGTGATGAATGCTTCCATCAAGTCAGCGTGTTCTGGGCTTGTTTCAGATGAACCTCAATCTGGGCCAACCTCAATATTCAGATCAAGAGTGGTCCAAATGTGTTTCATTAATTTCATATCACTTCAAGGCCCTAACATGAATGTTACAATCTTGTTTGTTATTTTTGATGACTTGTGTGCTTCATAAAAGGTTTTCACTAAATGTTTTGTGGCCCAAAAGGTTTTCAATTGGATTTAATTTTGGCCCAAAAAGTGTTTCAAGTTAATTTTGTTGTTTTTCAAAATTTTAAAATTAACTTCCTTTTTTTAAATTTAATTCAAATAAAATCTTTTTTTGTATGAGGTCATGTCTTTTCAAGTCTTTTCAAATGGTGATGCAGTTGCATGGTTTTGGAAATCTGCTTTTGGGTACGGTTACCAACACTCCATCTCTTCCCTCCATAACTCCTTCTTTATTCCATCGATTTTCACCACTACCCACATTACTCTCATTCATCTTAAATCACAAACCACCAAATGAGGAAGAAAACCATAGCACACAAGCCTCCTCAAGAAAAGGTGTACAAACTTCCTTCCAAACCTTCCACTCGCTCCCAAGACCGAACCTTCACACCTTCACCTTCTCCTCCTACCTCTCCTCCTCGCTCTGTTCCCATGGCGCGAACCAAAACCACTCCAAGGTACCCCGCTCCTGCCAAGCTGACGCCACCACCTAAGATGACGCCCTCCAAACCAAGCTCTTCGAAACCTGGCTCATCCAAAGGGAAGCGACCTGCTGTTGCAGAACCTGTTCCTGAGACAGCAAAACCTAAGTCAAGGTCTGTCCCTGTTCGATCACAAAGAGGTAACCCTCATCGCCCTCTCACATCTGTTAGAGAACCAGACATTGATCCTTTTGCTCACAAATCACACTACATGACATCTCACTCAGACTTCAACCCCTATCATTTCAAATCTGCCATGAACCATGACTTTTATGAGGGAGTCATTCAGTATCGTACTCTATGTCCATCTTTTCTGGCTGATTTACCTGATTTGAAAAAGAAAAGTTTTCCTTTTGTTGAAAATTTGGAATTTTTAGACTGGAATCACCTTTTCAAAATCAAAAAACCTGTATATCCTCAGTTGGTCAAAGAATTTTATGCAAACATGACTTACCATGAAGGAAGTGTGCACTCATATGTTAAGGGTAGAGACATTATCTTGAATAATGAAACTATCAGTGACTCCTTGAAGTACACTGATGTTGGGCCGTGTGCTTATACCTCTGTGAAATGGGATGATGGGGTTGCTATTTCTTACCATGATGCTTTGGCTCATATTTGTGAACATGTTTCCCTAATTGATGGCATCACACCCACTCACAAAGCCCTAGGATATGAACGTGCTCAGTTGCACCGAATTGTTAATCACATCTTGATTCCTCAAAGTGGTTCATATCAAAGGGTCTCTTACACTGACACACTTGTTTTGTATGCCCTAATCACTAAAACAGAAATCTCTTTTGCCTACTTGATGGCTAGATACATGTTTGATTCTGAAGTATAAAAGATAAAGCACTACCTTATGGCATGTTTTTAACTTGCATATTTGAAAATTTTGGTGTTGACCTGTCAAATGAGGATTATGAAAACAGACATTCATACCTAAAAGGGGGTGGTTCAGTGAAACAGCAAAAGGGACCAACTCGATCTGAGAGAGTGGTTTTAGATGATGATGATGAAGAGTTCATTCCAGATGACTCTCCTCCTCCTTCCACCGAAGGTACTTCCATCTCCACTGGGAAGAAATCTGTTTTGCTAAATGTGGTAAAGGATGTTGCTCAAGAATTTGTTTCCCAATCAAATCACTTGATTGAAATGAGCGAGGAACAAAGGAAATTAGCTAGAAAACATGAGAACTTTCTGAAGAAATCAAGGGATAGGGTGGCTGTACTCATGACCTTCATTGATAACCTTCACAATGATAAAGACATTGCCACTGATGTTGAAGAGGAAGCTGCTTCAGAGGGGAATGGTTCTGATGCCTAGGATTTGTCTCATAAAAACTGCGGCTGCTACTCATTTTTTGTCTCATAAACTCTGTTTTATTTTGCTACTGTTTGCTCTACTTTTGTTGTCTTGGATGACTGTAATAACTTTGAACACTAATGCACTTATGGGAGTTTAGTTAGTATTTTGGACTGTGCACTAACCTTTCGTGCAGGATTTATAGTGATGTTTTTGTTGTTCTTGCTTATTATCCACCCTTGATGACAAAAGGGGGAGTAATAGCAAGCATGCATGCTGGCATGCTATTCTGACTAAAGCTGCCTTTGATTACTGTTTTTTGTGGACTTTGTTTGACTGCAGCAGATTTTAAAAGCTTGATTTGCAAATGTTTGCAAATATTGTGAATTGTTGTGAATGAGGTTGGAAACTTGCTTTATATGTTGCTATCTTGACCCTGACCCTGTTGAGTTAAAGCTCTATTTTGGCCATTAAAACTATCACTGTTTGCTATATTTTTGGTTGGTACATAGCATCTGTTTGGTTCCATATAAGCATATGTAAACAGGAAAGAAGAGAAGAGCATAAATCCAGGGGGAGCAATTTTTGAAAAGGAAAGGGGGAGCAACATAAAAGCAAATGACAAAAATCAAAGGGAGTTTCTAAACCTTACTCAAACTCATTTCTTTTGCTTATTGCTTAAATCATGTTTGTCATCAAGGGGGAGATTGTTGAGTTAAGAAATTAACTAAATTAATTAGTGATGACAAATATTATTTTTGGCAAAATAAATAATTAGAATTGTTTAATTAATAAGTATATGTTGCCACTACAAGAAAATAAGCTTTTTGCCACGCTTTTAAAACGTGCCGAAAAGGGCAAAAAAACGTACCGATAGCTTTTCGCCACACTTTTTGAGCTATCGGCACGCTTTTAAAAGGGTCACATCTGCGAGCGTGCCGATAGCTCTATCGCCACGCGTTTTTTGATCTACTGGCACGCTTTGTTTTTTGCCACGCTTTGATTTATTGGCACGCTTAAAAGCGTGGCGGTATGTATAACACTGTAGCCACACTTTTAAAGCGTGCCTAAAAGTAAACATACATCCACGTTTTTAAAACGTGCCTAAAAGTAGACATACAGGCACGCTTTTAAAACGTGCCAAAAAATAGATATACAGCCACGCTTTTAAAGCGTGCCAAAATATGAAAACTTATCGTTACACTTTTAAAGCGTGGCCTAATCCTATTCAAATAAAAAAAAAGAAAAAATAGAAAATAGAATAAAAATACTAAAAAATTAATCTTCCATTGATTTATATGAATTATGTACATAATAAGATATGAATGAAACAATTAAGAAAAAATAAATTCAACTTCTAAAATAAACATTTAAAAGAATTAACAACTTTATACTAAAAAAAAAATCTAATCTAACTCCTAAACAACATCCAGCCTTTTCAGCAATCTTTGACGCTGACACCAGGGCTAAGGAACTTCGCACTTGGCAAGAATCTGAAGAGAGAAAAGTAAGAATGTGAACTGAATTGAAAGCCAAAGTAACCAGTGACTTAATGCATGTTGATCAGCACTTCAACATATAGATAAATGCATAAATCAATTGAAGTTATATATACTTACAGCAACAACAAAATCTTTAGCGGCAACAGCAAGAATATCAGCACAAAAACACAACACCAGGGCACAAGCTCTCTACTTGGGATTTTATGGTATCTATGACTTCAAAACCTCTAATAGAATTAGCATTAGGACCTGCTGTCATTTCTCCAGTAAAAGTTGATGTATCATCTAATAGCACTGATGCATCACATCCCCAAAACAAGAAATTATTAACAAAGAACTAAAATTAATTATTTCCTAAAACTAAGATTGAAATATTGTACGTATGGAATTCATTTATTTGCTACCTAAGAAATATAAGCTTCACTGTCAAGTTCTTCTTAAGTAAATTTAACATGGTTTTAAACTAGACTTGGTTTTAGCTTGTTATTAAGCAATTGAATCAAATGTTTGTTACTGAAAATTAAAAGTCCTCTGCCTTTTGTCAGTTTATTATTTGATTACATAATAAGCTACTAATAACAGACATTTCAGTTTACTGTCTTGAGAAGCTCCAAATGCTGTGCCATTTGTCATTGTTTAACCGAATCAAGAAAACACAAAACCCAAACTAGTTTAGAGAAATCAATGTATCTAACTGCAAACAAATAGAAGGAATAAGTAATAAACTAAACTAGTATTAGAGAAATCAATCATGCAAGACATGAAAATTAACACCTACCATCATGTTTCTAAAGGACAATTTAGAAAGCGACTTTCACCTCGAAGTTGGCGTCTCTGGACTTGGCGGCCTTCTTTTCTCGGCAGCAATGGCAAGAGTTGATCAGCACTTTAATATATAGATAAATGCATAAATCGAACGACATAAGATGCACAACACAAAGTAATAGCAAAAGCAAATCTTATTCTATATTAATCAATACTTCAGCAGAAGAACAAAAGTACAATCTTAATTACACGTAGCAGATTCACAAGAATCAATATATTTAAGAGGAAATCACAGGAATGTTCAGCAATCTTTATGGAATATCCAATGTGCAGGTGGGAAAAAAATATATCAATACATTTAAGAGTTTTCCCCTTGAATAACAATAAGATCAAGTAGAAAGGGTTCTGGTAATAACAATAAGATCAAGTAACTACAAGATACCATGAACGTCATTAATTGTGACATACCTTGAATACCATATCAAAGTGTTGCTGCTGCCCAACATCTGTGACATATATAATCCATTCAGCCTTCTCTTCATTCGGCTACTGATTTAGTACACTTTAGAAAAACAGCAAGCAGTAACAAATTTAGAAAAATCATATAAAATCCATCTTTGGTTGGATTCTCCTAAATTTTGGTGTGGTTGAACTAGACTTACACATCTTTTACCCAGTTCAAATCCCAGAGCATTTTCACTTCTCTAGAAAAAGTTATGCCTCTCGAAATATGGTTTTGTTTTAAGAAAAGGGAGCTGTCACAGCAGTCAACCAGCTCAAGGTTTTCAAAACTGAAATAACTTGTACTCTATATATATTTCCAAACTAATATTAATATTGAAGATAAAACAATGCAGAACTTGAAGCTTAACACATCGCATATTTCCAAACTATTTCCCAATGAAAGTAACTAATAATAATAAACATCTATATTCACCGAAAGTATTAAACATTTGATTAAAAACATTAACCTTGCACTTTTATCACAAATCAGTAACATTTGAACCCAATTGAACATTGAGAAAAAAAAATTAACTGAAATTCCAAAATTCAAAATAAAAAAAGGATAACAAGAGGAATAATGAATTACCTTGAGATAAGCATATAGGTTAGGGCAAGCAATGCAGGCAATGGGAGAAATGACGCTGCCATTGCAGAGCTTGAGGACCTCTTCAGCTACGGTCACCCTTTCTGCAAATAACAAGGCAAAAACAATGAAATTCAAATTCCTCAACCAGAAAACATCAGAGAGGTTGAAAAGAGAGAACAAAATCCCCTCATATCTTATAAAAGAGGACACTAGGCTCAACACCAGAACAAGATGGAATAAGGTGTTCATCGATAATAGTCATCATATGGTGCGGATATGAAATAACTCAGATTCAACTTTGTTCATATACTTTTTAGTCATATATGTAGCCACTATCAATACCTGAAGTTCAAAGAGAAACTACTTTTTATCCCTGCCATCAAGTGTGTGCGCTACACAAATCAGTTGCAAGTTGTAACACTCTTTTTAATAAAATTCTATGTTTAAATTTTAACAGAATTTGCACTTTATGTTTAATTTGCTACACTATATGTTTAATTTGCAGAACAATATAACATATTTTGGAGTTACCATTGGCAGGGTTGCTAACAGAATTGGAGGAGCTCAGTTTACATTAAATGGAATACACTACAAATTGATTGCTAATGAAGGAAACTGCATCTATCAAACAGTTCTAAGTTCTACTGCAACCAGTTCACTTGTATTGACCATACTTTAAGTTCTACTGCAACCAGTTCAAATAGTTATGGCAATCCACTATTGTCATTCAGGCTATTGAAACAAAGTTACTCTGATACCATAAAACAAAATACAATTTCAAACACAAAGCAGTTAAAAACGTTAAGAAGGTAATAAACCTGAAATTCTCAGCGGTCCAAAATAGAGGAACAGAGAAACAGAAAATCAGAGGGAAGAAAGACGTACAATGAGGGTTTGCGAGAAAGAGCGCACGCTGCGCTGAGGGAGTAGGAGGGCCAACGAGGGTTAGATAGAGTGAAGCAGAGGATGCTCCACGAAATAGCGAGGGTGAAGCAGAAGATGCTCCGCCAAACGGTGTCGTCGCAGCAGAGGGTTTTGCCCCAAACGGCGTCGTGGCAGATGAAGTTCCACCAAAAGACGGTGTGGAGAACAAGGAGGAGCCTGAACTCGCGGCACCGAAAATGGAAGAACCCGAACTCGAAGCTGCCGCAGTGGAAGCCAAAGAAGCAGATCCGAACAAAGACGGAGCTGGAGCAGGAGCCAAGCAGATGCGGTCGCGGACCCAAAACCAAAGGAAAATGACGGCGCACAGGCTGCGGAGGAGGAAGGTAGTAGTGGCGCGCTGCTTCCTCCTGCGGTGGAGGATGAAGAAGCGAATAAAAAAGAGAATGGACGAGAAGAAGCAGCGGAGCTAGGGTTTGCGATGGCAGTAGTGGATGAGAAGAGGGAAGAGGGTTGCGTTCATGGGTACCAGGGTTAGATGAAGGCGATGAACGGTCTCGGACGATGAAGACATGAGGAAAGGCATGGCTGCGAAGAACGATGAACAATGAAGATGGAGGCGCGGGCAACTTAGGGTTTTTTTTGGTGGCTGGGTCTAAAACTAGTGTTCTGTTGTTTGAGGGTTAATTAAAATTGAAAACTAAGGGAAAAAAGGTTAAGTGTTGAAAAAAATTGGGTGGGAGGGAAACTAAATTTGGGGGGAGGGAATTCTATGGGTACATTTTTTTGGGGGTGCCAAAATAAATAGAATATGGGCATGCTTTTCAAGCGTGCCGGTTTCTCTTTATGGGCACGCTTTTCAAGCGTGCCAAAAAAAAAGGTGGCCAAATTTTTAATAAGCGGCCACCCTCGTAAAAGCGTGCCAATTTCCCTCTATCGCCACGCTTTTCAAACGTGGCAATAAAAAAGCGTGGCCAAATTTCAAGTAAGTGGGCACCCTCGTAAAAGCGTGCCGATTTCTCTCTATGGCCACGCTTTTCAAGCGTGACAAAAAAAAGCGTGGCCAAATCACAAATAAGTGGCCACCCTCGCAAAAGCGTGCCCATAGACCACTTTTGGGCACGCTTTTAAAGCGTGGCAAGAAAAAAGGGTGCCGACAGGCCTTTTTTCTTGTAGTGTGCTAATTATTTATTATATGTTGCAGGCCAAAACTTAGTTCAGCAGCCCAAATTGATATGAAAATAATATAGCAAGGCTGGTGGCTAAATAAATAAATGAAGCCCATGAGGAAACAAGGCTGAAAAAATCAGAACGGGCAAAAAGAATGGATACCCGATCCAAGCCCGAATTGATTTCAATTCCCTCCATCTTGCTCCAACCAAAGCAACGTTCCTCTCCTCTCTAATCAAGTCACATCAAGACTTCAGAAAAGTAAGAAAGAGAAAGAGAGAAAAAGCTTCCTCCATAAGCTAGTAACCAAAGAAGCAAGAGAGAGAGAGTTGAAGCTTGAAGCACAGAAGCTAAAACAAAAAATCCAAACCAAATCAAGCTTAAGAAAGGTAATCCATCTCATCTTGCATGCATCAGATCTTCATCCCTTCTTCCCAACTCTCTGCTCTATCCGAAAATGGCATTCAAGGGAAAGTTGATCTCTGTTCTTCACTGCTACAAATCCACGGTCACAAGAGATTCTTGGGAACCAAGTTGCATCTCTATGGTTCAGATTTGGTTGACCATTGGAAGAAAATTTCGGTTACCCCTATATGGCTTTCGGTCAAGTTGGAGAAGTTAGAAGCAAAGTTTCCATTGTGAGGTTTAATGAAAAAAGTGAGACAGTGGGTTGGTGAAGCTCAAGGCTCAAGGTGTTGACCTTGGAAGAAGAACTCAGCCACATGCAAGGAGATAAAAGAAGCTTGCTGTTTATTCAGAAAAAAAAGGGAGAAAACCAGTGAATAGAGATTTTGTTCTGTGAAGAGCTCTTTGAAGAAGTTCAACTAACTGGACAGTGTAACCTAATCAAAGGTGCATTCCGCCAGTATGAAGAACTGAATCAGAGGCTTGCTAATCTGGTTTTTAGCATAGCACAGAGGCTGTTGATGAAGTCAATCTCCTTCATGTTTTACAGATTGTAACTTACTTTTCAATGTATATCTTTCTGTAATTTCTTGAGTGAAAAGGCATATTGAGAGAGCTCAAGTAAAAGCCATGAGTGGAAAAAGGCTGAGTGATACACTTGAGAGAAAAGCCTAGAGTTATTTTCAGATTTCTTTAGGTATGTTTATGTCTTGTATCTTGTACCTGTAAGGTATCCCTTTCTTAGTTGGGTTAGCACTAAGAGGAATAGTTAGGTATTAGCATAGCCAATGTCAAGTTAGGTTAGAACTTGAGTGTGAAAGAATTGGGTCAATCCTGTGTTATTGGTGTATGTAATACTGTTAACTATAGTGAAATTCTTCTATAGTTGTGGAGGAGACTGGATGTAGGTTGTATAGCACAAGGCAACTGAACCAGGATACATGCTGGTGTTAGCTTTTCTCTTCTCTGCTGTGTTCTGTTTTCTGATATTCATGAGACAAAAATAAAATGTCTCATAAATTTCTGCTGCTGAGTTCAAACAGAATCAGAATTGCAAATTTGTTTAAAAGGGTAATAACAGAAACTAAAAGGAAGACATAGATTCAACCCCCTTCTCTAAGCCTACCACAACCTTCAATGTGTACATAGTATTTTTTGTGGGTCGTGCTGTCTAGGGTTGTGATGTGCTGTTAAACTATTCTCATTTATGTTTTCATTTAATAATCATATGTAATAAATTAATTAGTTACCGGGGTTATAATTTAATTGTTTTATTGTCATATTTTTATTAGAATAAATTTATTTTCTAACAGCAAAATATTGTGAATATTGAAATTCACATATCTGTATGTTACAAAGGAGATGCATTTTTACTTTTATGTTTTTTCATTTTTATGTTCAATGCGGTGGATTGTTTAATTTTTTTTAAAATTAACAATTATTTGCTCAGATACTACTAAGTTATTATTATTTTAATTGATAGTTTTTCATTGTACGTTGTATATATTCCGATTACTTATGTATACTTTTTCAACAGTTTTAATTTATATATGAATTTATGTAATAGAATTATTTTTATTTTGGTAAGCTATAATTGAATAATTGTTACTTATAATTTATTTTTTTATAATATTTTTTTTTTATGAATTATATATAATAAGGATTATTTTAAACTATTCTCTCGTATGAGATGGAGACTCTTGGATAAGCCATTAAAAAATCATTTGCGTTTAATTCAATAATAACATAGTATAGACAGTATGATTATTGGTATAATTTATGTAGTATATTATTCTTGAATTGTAAATTCTTTGGTGAATAATAGATACAGCATCCACATAAGGGTGATAGACCACACTGATGCTGCCTCTTTTGTTTTGTTCGATGGAAAAGCTGCAAAGTTTTTTTGTAATTTTATTTTTTTTTACGGTTCACATGTTATAAATTTATTAGCTTAGTAATTGAAAATAAATAATATTTATATAATTGTTAAATATTTGAAAAAAAAGGACTATTATGGACTCTCTAAAAGTGCTGTTACTACACAATACACTATGTTTTATGTAAGTTTCATATGTTTTATGTAAGTTTTATTTTCTTTTATCTGATAGATTAAAATTTGTTAATTTAGATACTAGTTTTTATTATTCACTTAATCTAATTATCCAAAAAAATTATTTTATTATTTATAAAATAAATTTAAAAATTACATGTCACGGAGAATTTAAAAATTATGTTTTTAACTTTTTAAGTAAAAAATGATATCTCATAAATTAATCAATAAATAATCAGTATTGTAAGTTAATGAATATTTAAAATTTAACTTTAAGATAAGTATTAAAATTTGAAATTTTGTATTCGTAGCTTATTGTTGCGGGAGAAGTACATTGTAGATAAGTGACTTAACAACGATAATATATTCCACTCCAATCACACAATCCAAAGTTGTAAGGTTAAGACGAAGAAAAATTTTAATAAGGAAACGAAAAAGATTTAATGGTAATGAGTCTGCTTTTTTTTGTACTTCTGGTAAGTGTTCTTGTGAAATTTTTTTAATTTCTATTTTTTTAATGAGAAATACAGTTTAAACTATCATTATTGTTGAGAATATTAGCGAAGTAGTTTATACTATACATAATTTTTTAAATATTTTAGTTTAGTGATTGAAAAACTGTAAATAACTATTCATCTTTATAATTTTTTTTAAATTCATATTTAATAAGTTATGAATTACATAAAAACTATGTAATCTTCAAATCTTCATGTACTATTTAGGTTAATTAATTATTTAATATTATTTAAGATATACTCGATCATAATTTAAAATAATATACTATTTAATCTAAATTAATACATAAAATTCTATACTAATTGGGAAAATATAAAATTTGATGCTTTTGTGTAGATCTATTAACTCGATTTAAATAAATTAAAATTTTAAAATTATATTTAAATTTAGAGTTTTATTTATTATTTAAATTGAATTGTATTTATTTTTAAGTCATGACGGGGTATATTTTAAATAATATGATATAAATACTCATTGATTTAGTTTAATAATTTAAAAAATAATTCAATAAAACTAAGTCAATACAAAAAAATTTTTAACTACGAAAGTATACTACTAAAATTGTATAAAATCAAATACGAGATTAGTTAATTGAATAATTATTATTTGTGTTTCATTTATTTTTCTTGACTTAACGGTGTCGAAGAACAACAATAATACAAATTTTGACGTACATAAAAATGTGCATCATATTATTACAAGTCAAAGAACAGTGTGTCGAAAAACTGGTACCTCATCTAATATTCTCAGTTTACAATTCAGTGAGGATAAAGGTGACTTTTTTTCTCTGTAATTGACTCATATTTATCTAAATTTAATTTATATCAGTTTAATGACGAAAATTTTCTATATATTTCTCATTACTCATTCATAGGGAAGCAACTATCTATGTATGGTGTACACTGTGCCTCGCATAGAATTGGACAGAAAAATACTCCTCCTAATTATGTAAGACCTTCTACATCAGAGATAAATCTTTAACTCTACAGACAGATCCCTCATTGACAAGAACTCCACTGTCCGTGTTAACAAATAGTACGTATAATTAATGATTGCCAAATGATTCATACACCAATATTTAACAAAAAGTATACTTCATCGGAAATTATTTATATAACATAAATTTATTACAATTCTAGCATACTCCAGTGTACAAGGACCCACCAATAATCTAACTGAAGTCGTTCCGCAAAATTAGCTTCCATCACACTGTTGTTCCCACAGATTGTGCCTAACAGAAAGGTAATTTAGAAAAGATGATCATCATTATTATATTCTTTTCTTTCCTATAGTGTCTAACGTTTAATTGAATAAAATTGAACTTTTTGTAAAGAAGTTTTACTATAATTGGGGTGCAAAAAGGACAATCTTTCTCTGTTGTTGCTTCGGTGGCTATTATTTTGGCACAACTTTATGAAGATGTAAATTTATCGACTGTTAAGACGCACCCACCAAGCGGTGACACACAAAGTGTTCCGGTGATGTTACTGAGGAATATTGACCAATAATCTAGTGGTCTTTGTAATTGTACAAGGCTACAAGTTAGGAAGCTTGGAAATCATGTCATAGAATGTGAAGTCTTAACGGGTAACAATGTTGGTCATATTGCTTTGATTCCAAGAATGAATATGGTACCAACAAATGAAACCGTCCCAGTTAGATTCCAACGAAGACAGTTTTCCATAATAGTATCATTTGCCATGACAATTAATAAGTCTCAGAGACAAACTTTATCTCATGTTGGATTGTACTTGCCCAAACCAATTTTTACACACATAGCCAACTATATGTGGCACTTTCAAAAGTTAAGAGTAAGAGATGTTTAAAAGTTTTACTTATGAATCACGTAGGAATGTCTGCAAATTCAACCATCAATGTTGTTTATAAAGAAGTCTTTGAAAAAATAGTATTCTAATGTAAATATTTTAATTTTATTTTAAATTCTGTATCAGTGTATAATTATTTTACCTTAAAAAATATAAAATAATTATTACTCACTTTTTTTAAGTTAAACTTTGTTTTTAATAATAATTTTATAAATTTCTTAAAATAATAATTATTTTGTACTTTTATTTTAAATATCGAAGAATATAATTTTTTTTACTTTTATAAATTTTTCCGTGCTGAGCACGGGGTCATACACTAGTTTATCTAACATTGGGAAAGTTCACATATTGAGTTAAGTGTATATTTTCGATTAGATATTTCGTGGCATCGAAAGTGTTGTATAACATTATTCTTTTCCGCTCTTAATTATGTAGCTGAAGATAGAATTCATAAAAAATCTTAAGAAGAAAATGTATTTTATATGAGAGAAACAAAAATGTGAAGTGCGAGAATAAAGAAAATTATCCTCAGGTTAACCAGCATAGGGAAGAAAGTGCTAATTTGTCAGCCACCACATACTTCTTGTTTGGAGGCATGTATTGCGACCATAACTTCTTCACGCGTAATTCGTTCTACGTCAGTATCTTCTTTTAGTAAAGGGCTAGTCGATTTAGTATTTTTTGCATGATAAGCGTTACTCAATTTAGTATATAAAATTATTCTAATAAATATAAATTAAGTTAACATAAATAATCATAATTAAAAATAAAATAATAAATAAATGTATCACAAACCTAAATGTGGCTGAAAAGAGAATTTAGAAAAAATCTTAGAAAGAAAGTATATTTTTTTAGAGGGATGCAAAAATAATGAATTGCGAGAAGAAAGAGAATTCTCCTCGCGGAAATAAGAGCGTTAATACATTTACGGTTAATTTTGTGCATTTGAAGTTTATATTTATTCTCCAAATTATCTATTTTGTGCTTGTATTACTGTCATACAAGACATTCTGTTAATTATTAACTTTGGCCTCATAGTGAGACTATATTGAAGTTAAATGAAACTTTTTTAGATTCAAATAGGACACTTTAAATCTTAAGAACTAAAATAGAATTATGTCCAAATTTAGAGGACCGATTTAATACTTTATCCTATTTTTAATTATAGGAACTTATTTGGCCATCTGAATTATGAGTAAGTTCAAAATCATTGATACATTTTTTAAAAGAAAAGATCAAGGGAATGAAGATACTTCTACTATTACTACTTCAATACTTGAGGGGTCATCAAATTTCATTATTTCAAGTTCTCCATTGAATAGCTCAAAGCATCCACGACTTCTTTCTAATCAACTGAATATTTTTCATTTGGAAAGAGATCCTGAAATGCGATTCAATGATTTGGAAGTTTCCTCCAAATCAAAGAGATGAAATTTGTTGGACTTATGTTAAAGTTGGGCCAAATCAACCAATTCTTGATAACTATCCGTTTTCTAATGATAAAAAACAGTCGCTTTCAAACTTCATGGTTTAAATTGTTTCCATCTTGGTTAGAATATTTTATAGAAGATAATGCCATATATTATTTTCCTTATTTTCTTTTTACTAAGAAACTTTCGATCAACACAAATTCAAATATTTTTATTGAGAATGATTTCAAAAATTTGAAGAAAATAAATAATGAAAAAAATGTGCTCTTTTGAATCATCTTGGAAATGTCCCAACTCATTCTATCATAAGGCGCTAAAATCATGTGATGATTTGATGAAACAATCACAGTATATCGACAGACTTTTTTATAAGCAAACATCAAAAGAGATTGAAAATAATCGAATTCGACTAGGAGTATCTATAGATTGCATTAGATGGTTGAGTGGTTGACATTTCAAAGTTGCATCTACAAAAGACAGGATGAAAGCCAAAGTTCAAGCAACAGAGGTAATTTTTTGGAAATGTTAAAATTTTTGGAATCTTGCAATGAACGAGTGAAAAAGAATATTTTAAAAAATTCTCTAAAATATGGCAAGTATACTTCAAATGATGTCAAAAAAAAAATTCTACATGTTCTTGTGCAATAACTTTAAAAAAAGAATTGATTTCTATCCTTTTTCATTATAATCTCCAAGTTAAAAATATTAGGAATCAAATGTATGATGGTGCTAGCAACAAGCGGGGTGCAAGTTTTGTTTCTTAAAAATTCTCCACGAGCATATTATGTACATTATTTTGCTCATAGGTTACAATTAGCATTGGTTGCAACTTCAAAAAATGTATTTCAGAATCATGAATTTTTTACTCAATTAAACTCTATTGTCACTATTGTTAGTGCTTCTTCAAAAAGACATAATCAAATATAAGAAGTTCAAGCAATTGAAAATGCAGACTTGGTTGCTCAAAATGAATTAGAAACAGGTAAAGATGCGAATCAAGTAAACACTTTATAAAGAGTTGGGGATACTCGATGAATCTCTCACTTTAATTCTATTTGCAGTTTGGTAAAAATGTTCACTGCTACCAATATTGTTTTCAATATTATTATTGAAGAAGGAACAACTTATGTACAACGAGGTGAGACTTATAATGTTAGTAAAATATTATTGTCATTTGAATTTTTTTCACTTTATACTTGACGAAAGAGATTATAGGAATCACTAATGTTTTTTGCCAAGCACTGTAACAAAAATCTCAAGATATTCTTAATGTAATGCATATTATTTCTACATCGAAATTACTTCTTCAACAATTGAGAGATAGTGGATAGTGCATTTTTCTTGCAAATATTAATTATTTTTGTGATAAGCATGAAATTGAAGTCCCTAATATGAGTGCACAATATGTTTTTGGAAGAGGTTGATCTCGTCAACCAAATGTGAAAGTTGAGCATCATTATTGAATGGATATATTTTTGGCAACAATTGACTCTCAGATACAAGAGTTGAATAGTAGATTTAATGAGTAAACAGTAGAGCTTTTTATTTTGAGTTGTGCTTTGGATCTTAAAGACAATTTCAAATCATTTAACATTGAAGAAATTAGCAAGTTAGCAGAGAAGTTTATTCTCTTGACTTTCCTTCTAATGAGTTAAATATTTTGAAATCTCAGTTGCAATATTTTCATCATGATATACCAAATTATTTGAAAGACGTTGGCACACTTTTTGAATTATGCCACAAGTTGAGACTAAAAAATCAAGAATTTATCACATGGTTGATAGATTAGTATGTCTTATTTTGACTCTATTAGTGTATACAACAACAACAAAAAGAGCTTTTTTAGTAATGAAAATTTTTAAGACAAAATTCCGAAATAAGATAACCGATGAATTTCTTACAGATAATCATCTATACAAAAAAGGAATTAGCAGCTATTTTTGACACAAGTTCAATGATAAATTATTTTAAAAATAAAAAAATGTCAAATAACCTTTTCATGATACAAAATTGTAAATAATTAATAAATAAATTAATTATAATAATTACTGAAATAAATAATTTAAAAAATATTTACCAAAATAAATACTTCTCTCTTATCTTATTTACACTGTAAATGAGATAAGACAGGTTGAAGCGACACATGTATATCTCGTTTACAATGTATTTTAAATTTTTTTTAAATAATAAAAAATCTATACCATTATATAAAGCCAATACCAGAGTTTGGTGTCCAATTTTTATGGACACCATTTGTCCTCAAATAATTCATTTTACAAATTAAATTTATGGACAAAATAGTAATAATATATTTTTGTTTATAATTAAAAAAAAGTCATTAACCCATTAAATAACTGCTGCAATCGTGAGGAAATTAAATAACTGCTCCACTTATAAATATTTCTCACTGTTGTCGATCATTTTTTCTGCATCTTGCTATCTTTTGGTTCTGACATGCATTTACTAAGAAAGGGATACCTGCAAATCATCGCGAGAGGATTTGACAAGGAAGTTGATACAATTTCTATGCCAATTCCATTGCCAAATACAAGTACTTTTTGAAAAATAATAATAGACGTCATGATAATACAAGTGATTGGTATTTTATATTTACGGTTTATTTTATTTTTGAGTACTAATTTTTAATTTTTTAAACAAAATTCAAAAGACAAGTACTCTTTATCTTATTCTATTTTTACATCTAAAGTTGTATTTTTTTTTGTATAATTATAGATCGAGCACTACTACTCAAATATATTCTATAGTACTAAAATTTATCAATATTTTTTTTGCATTGTTTGATACGTGTTATCAAAGTCTATGTTTATTAATTGATACGTATTATTAAAGTCTATGTTTATAATTTCTTAAACTATCTAAATTATTAATTATGTAGAGCATTGAATTTGACATTTATTTATAAAGAGTACTAAAATTGACCTTTACTAATTTTTTAAATTATTGCAAAAAGATTAATTAATTTAATATTATTCATTGTCATATGATTGGCATATAAAAGATGTAAAAAAATTTATACTTACCAATGGTAGAATGAAAAATCTCTACGTATATTTTGTTAATTTTTTTCTTTATTTTTAATATATTTTATATTAAAAAATATTATTTTTTATTGGATAATATTATTTTTTATTAATTACATTTAAATGTCTTAAAGATAAGAACTGTGTTATATATTTTTAGTTATTTCAACTTTCATGATTATTTCGTTCTCTTTATTTTTCTATGTCATAGGCCAAGTAAGTTTTAATTTATTATTTTTCTTATATATATATTCTATTTTAAAAATTATTTTATTTTTTTAGGTTTTCTAATATGTTTTATTGTATTTTTCTTTTACTTTAAAAATTTTATAGTCTGAAGATCTTCTCTTAAACGATTCTAACTATATGATCAAGGAAGAAGTTCAAGATAACAAGTTTAAATTTTGGTAATTTATTGAGTCTAATTGAAATAAACACATTGAAATATAATAAACAGAATCGTTAATGCAACATTTATTAATGAATAATTACTAAAAAAAATATTATCTATACCAATATATGATGTGATATGGAATTGTGGTATCCAATTTTTTCTTTTCTTCTTATTTTATCCCAATTTTCTTTTTATTAAAAATTGGCTTTATCCTATGACAGGACTTAAAAACAGATTTCAATAAAAAAAACTGCTACTACGTACTCAATTCTTTTTATTTTATTTTATTTTTTTAAAAACTGGCTTTAACCCACGACAGATCTAAAACTGATTCACTTTCAACCCACGACACGACAGAATTTAAAGTTGATTCACTTTCAATAAAAAAAAAACTATTAATACGTACTCAATTTAAATACCGATTCACTTTCAATAACAAAAACTTCTGCGCCTTCAATCGTACTTTACTCAAGAGAGTTAAATATCTGTTTCACTTTCAATCATGCTCTTGCAATCATTCTTTTTCTTTGTGTCTTGCTACCTTATGTTCTGACAAATATAATTGAAAAATTCAACGAATCAGCAATCATATTATATCAACTAATATAATTCCTATTCCAAATCCATTGTCAAGTACATAATTAACTACAATTAGACAAATGGTAAGAGCCACCCATCATCATCATCATCATCATTTTGTTTCAGGTACTGCAATCTTAACGGACAAAATACTCATCATATTGTTAATTTATCAGAATAAATTAAAAAAATAAATTTAAAAATGTCACAAATTAATGGACGATATTCAAACTTTGAAAAAAATCAATGAAAAAAATATAATAGAAGAATATTATTTTTAAAATATTCTCTGTTTCAGAATAAAATTAAACAAATTTAAAATAATTAAAATCATCTTTATACGCGATATAAAAGTTAACTTTAATCATGATAACTAATTTTACTCTTATGAATTCAAATTATGCTTATTATCTGTATTGCTCCTTAAAAATATAGGTCTGGAATCACATTATAATGAAGTTGTTCAAGTAAAAGATGTGGTGATGTCCTAACTGGTTAGTACCCTATATATTCAAAACATGTAATAACGTTGTTTTAAGTCATTTTGCCTGTACATTAAATCTTAATATAGAAGATTAACAAAATTAATTAACTTAATTTACGCAATTTGATTTGGTTTCTGAGAACTAATTTTTAATTCTTTTAAGATAATCTAAAACATATTAAGTTTGTATTTTTTTTTTTGTATTAGTGTAGGTCGAGACAGACACCACTGTTACTAATTCAATGCCTCAATCAATCTCTTATAATGAACCAGTTACAAACAATACTAAAAGCCATGCAAATATGAAGTTAGTACTCACTTACTCTACTTATATTTTTAATATTTTATCTTCATCGCATAATATTCATTTAAAATATTTTTTGTATTGAATAAATTAAGAGGTTTGATATTGTGCACTACTATATAAAATACCTAATGTTAAACAAAATTATGAATTCTATAATAAAAAAAATAAAACAAATAATTAACAAATACTATAAATTTTAAATAGGCAATACATTCATAAGACTAATAATAACAATAACTTTGTAAAAAAATTTGGTAGCAACATATATCTTTTAAAATTAAATAGTAAAATTAGAAAAGATCTACCTTAGACACAAAATAACAACTATTGTAAAATAGTACAAAAATATGTCTTATTTTATCTCATGTATTTATTAATGTATTGTATAAATTATATGGATCCTTTTTATTATAGAATTTTTATCCAATTAAAAATTTAATAGATAGTAAAATTTGGTCATGGCAAAATGTGTTCTAATTTTTTAAAAAATATCAAAATACTATATTAAATATTATAAGTCAATAGGTAACTAAACTAAAAATCCTCAAATTAAAAATATAGATAACATTGTATATATTTTTATGAGTTATCGGACAAATTTTTATTGAATAACTAATTTAAGTACAAACTAAAAAAATGTTACTACAAATATTTATTTAATATTATTTAATGACAATAACCGTAATACACATAACATCATTTAGTGATGAAAAATAAATCTTAATTAAATTACAGTAACTAAATAATAAGTCCTTGATGATAAAAAAATTATCAAATTAAAATTTAATAATGTATGAAATATAACATAAACACAAAAAAAAAACAAAATAAAGTACAATGAATAAACTAATTTTCACTAAATATTTTCGCAATTTTAACGGATAAAAACTTCATCATATCGTTATTTTGTCATAATAAATTTAAAAAATTAAATTAAAAATATTATAAATTAATAGACGACAGTCAAAATTTTTAAAGAAATACAATAGAAGCATTATCATTCTGAAAATACTTTTTGTATATTTTAGAATAGTTGAGAATAAAAATTTACTCTATCGAATATTTCACCTCATATATTACCTAAAACTTTAAACTATGACGATTTTATATTACCTCTTTATTGTGTAGTTTTATAATTTAACATTTTAAAGTGTTTTATAGTAATTTTAATTTCAACAAAATATGATATAAATAAGATCACGTCAATATTAAAATAAAAAAATATTTATCTAATAAATTTGATAAGTAAATAATATATTAACAGAAAAATAAAATTAATTTCTTAAAAACAATAGAAAAGCGGCTGAACAGGCACGTTAGTGCCTGTTGAGCCTCTAGTATTAATAATATCAATAATCCAAACTTTTAGTATGCAATTAGTATATAAAAAAGTTGGTAGAAGAGATTATCATGGACAGTGGGAGATAATGTGAGAAATACGTGGATAATAGGAGATAACGTAAAAGATAACCGTTTCAATTTTCTTCCCACTATCTCCATCAACATCTCCTAACAATTGACAAACGGTTATCTCATATTTTTGTGTTTTATTTATCGTGCATCCACCTCACTCTTCCTATATTTTCATTTTAATCTATTCTACTAACCTTTTTATATACTAATTGCATGTTAAAAATTTGGATTATTGATATTATTAAATTATTACCTTTATTTAATTTATAAAAATAAAAAACCCCAACTTACATGTTAATTAAAAATTAATGATAATAAATTAATCGATTAGTGGGGGGAGGTGTGAGAAAGTAGTGATTTTCCCGCTAAGTAGAAATGGCAGAGAAGATTTGAAATGTGGGGTGAAAGTGAAAAAGTAAGGTTGGGGAAGTGAGAAAGAAAAGCAAGGGTGATAATGGGGAAGAAGGCAGCAAGAGCAAGCGAGTACGAGAATGTTCGAAACGCTCGCATGTTAGAGAACCAAGCTCGCCTGGAGTCTCTTGGGCTTCTCAAAACCGTTTCAGAGCTCAGAAAGCATCACAACTCTCCAAAACCGAAACCAAAGAAACCCAACCAAAAGAAGCTCTTCGCTCTCACACCATTGCGCCGCTCTCAAAGACTCAATCGCACTAACACTCTCCCACCCTCCCCGAAACAAGGTAGTTTTATTTGATGCATCTGTCTTTACTCTTTCTCCAATCACTCAATTGTTATTATTGTGACAGAGAAGGAGGAAACTGAAATCGATCGGGAAGAGAAAGAAGAGGAGGGGGAGGAGTTTAGGCCTGCGAATGCACCTTTTGTTAAAATAAGTATTGAACAGCTTCAGATTCTAGAAGAAGCTTCTCCGAGGCGCTGCAATCGGAACGGCAGAGGCAGTATCTACAATCCCACTTTGGGGATATGCTGCCATTTCTGCAGGTATTCAAATTCCAGATCACTATTCTCTGATTATCAAATTTAGGGATTTTAAACAAACTATGTATAACGCATAACCCTAATCACAAAACATTAGCTACTTGTTTCTGCTGATTTCTCTAGAATCTTCTATGATGACTTAAATGCAGGCAAAAGACACTCTGCAGTGAAGAAGATTGCCAAAGATGTGGCAATTTTGATGTGGATGAGCCATGTCTAGGTAAGATTTAGCATGGTGTTTTAATTTGTATTTTTTTTCTTCTACGATGCTTTTAACTTAGAAATTTGGTAACGTACTCCCTTTCAGGGAAGACTGATTGTTCTGTCTGTCACTCTAGCCATGGTGTTTTCTGCAGAGCATGTCTCAAGGTTCGATATGGTGAAGGTAAGTTACAAGTTGTTAATCTAAAAATAAGGCAGCAAAACTGCCTTTTTGAATTAAACTTGCATTAATAGAAATGTTGCATTTCTTTTAATTGTGCTTCAAATACTATATTGTAGTTTAGGGTCTTCCTTCTAGTAGTTATGTACCATCTTTAAGGTTAATGTTCAAAATGGTTCCTAAAAGATCATGTGCGGGTATTTGGTTTCAAAAGTCAGACACTTTAAATTGGTTCTTGAAAGTTACAACAGTGAATTAAATCGGTCTTTCTGTTAGATAGACAAATGATATGTCACAAAATGATTTATGCCACATGTCATTATCTACTTAAGGGAAGGACCAATCCAACTTACCATTATATCTTTCAAAAGATCAATTTGAAATGTCTGATCTTTTGAGGACGGAATTGATTCACGCATGACTTTTCTGGACCATTTTCACTATTAACCCACCATCTTCTCTGAAGTCTCATGCCTGTATCATGTTATGAAATGACAATCGAACTTTTGGATCATTTGGTCATAATATGAACTATCTTTGCTAAATGTTAAGCTATTTAATCGGGAGGTAAATGAAATGATACATTATAGGCTTTTAACTTATATGAAGTGCTTTCTTGTTGATAGTCTGAAACTGTTCACTATATTTCTGAATTAGAAATGGAGGAAGTGAGAAAGAACAAGGATTGGATGTGCCCACATTGCGTAGAAGAAAAAGGAATAAACCCTTTCTGGGTATGCAACAGGTAGAGCTTCTGAATGCATGCAGAATGCGGATAGCTTGTATAACTAATGGAAGAGAATATTTTAATCCAAGTTTTGTTATTTGTATATATGGTATGCGGGGGATTTCGCCTACTCACATTGTTCAACATTCGATGAGATTTACACTCCATCTAATGCTGAATCAATATGCAAGTTGGTATGGTGTCTCACGCATCAAATGTCACGTAACATTTTTCTTTTGATCCGATTTATGATGCTGTTTCTTTTTAACCATAATTGGTTTATAACTGTATATAGCTCAATTTGCCTGAGGAAACGGAAGATAGCTCCAACCGGTTTAGCAATATATAGAGGTTTGTCTTCATCTTTAAATCTACCTTTATGTTGTAATTGCTGTTCCTTTGTTGATGATATCTTTGTTTTTGTTCTTGTTTGTCTTTCTTCTCATCTTTGATTGACTGAAATAAAGCTCGGGAAATGGGATACAAATCAGTGGCACATCTACTAATGGAAGAACTAAAAAGTGGAAAGCACAAAATATAAGGGATTCCCATGTAACGTTCGTATGTATTACGTAAGCAACAATTATTAGTTTTTCTATGTATCCTAGTAGAAAATTTGACATGATCATGTTAAAGGGTAAAGACCAGAGACACCTTTGATTTCGTTTTGCGTAGTCTTCTGTTGTTTTACTAAACAAGTCCATTATACGCGTCACTTTAGACTTAAGAGTCTATCCATTCAAAAGATAACATAGATAACATGGTCTCTAATTCTAGTTGTCATGAGAAAATGTGCCTCTCTGTCAAGTTACCTGTCAAATTCTAAAGAAAATTGCATTTTTAGCAGTCTAATTTGTACAATAATGTCAGGTGAATTTTTTCTTCAATCAAGTTTCCAACCAAATTTCCGTAAAATGATGTCATATATTATTCAGAGTACCATGGATTGATTTAAGTTAGAGTTAATTGAGGCTGATTTTTTTTGATATGGAAATGATTATAGTGTTATGCAATGAAATAGAGGCGCAACTTACGTTTTTCATTTTTCATCATTTTATATTTTATTGTTTTTGAAAGTAAACAAAATGCAACTTGTGTTTTTCAGCATACAGCATTTTAAATCTTTTGGTTTTTGATAAAAGCAAAAAACGCAGGTTGCGTTTGTTAGGTGGAATTTTTTAAATTTTTTTTGAAAGTAAAACGCAGGTTGCATTTGTTAGATGAACTTATTTAATTTTTTTTGGATGGAGTAAAACGTAGGTTGTGTTTTATTTGGGCTGAAAGGTTTTTTAAAATTCTGCAAAATGCAATATAAATTGCTAACGCAACTAATTGTAACTCGTACCTCGCTTCTGCTCCCTCACATGTACTTCCATTTTTCTTTCTTTCATGTATCTTGTACTTGTGAGATTTTTTGGGTATTAGAAGGGTAAAAAAAGTGAGATTATAGAAGGTGAAACATGTGGGTTTTTGGCCTCCATCGTTCCACCAAGACACTTAAGAGTGCAGAATGACCTCTCATTTTGCTTATTTACGAAACGTGTTGAAATCCAATTAATGCTAGTGTCGTCACAACTCTCTCGTTAAAGGTATCCGACAGATCAAGTTTTCTAGACAACAAATTTTTAATCGCCTGCAAAAAATAAAATAATAAATATTCATATTACTTCATAATTATTAATAATTTTTTTAA
>NC_029789.2:129680309-129687338 GCF_000816755.2 Arachis ipaensis
ATACTTACCCATTGAGGATGATCCAAATAGGCAGATACTCAATAATGTGTTTTTCAGGTTTAGTAAAATCACGAACCATTTTTCTATGAATTCTGCTAGGGAACCAACTCAATATCTGCCAATTATCAGCCAACTGAAATGGGCTTAGTAACAAAAAACCCAAATAACTAAAGAAACACCCAAAAAACTCAATAGTTACCCTAACATCATATTTCACCTTTCAAGTTCACATTCAGAAATTCACGGCACAATCTTTTCTCTACCTCCCTCACTTGCCATCCCTGTTGCGCCGCCGCCATCGGCCGGCGAAGTCACCGCCAACGTGGAACGGCCACCAGTGCCGAGCCTTCCACTGCCATTTGCGAGCTCCGTTCTGTTCAACGTCGCTGCCGCCGCATCGATCGACCTCTGTGTCCTCGCCAACACCGCGCCGACCAACCCGCCGCCTCCACCCAATTTTGGGCAGCGTCTTTGTCAGCTCCTCCACGCGCGTTCTGAGTGACATCTGTGTCCACCGTCGTTGCCGACCTTTCTCCTTGCGGTGCTACCCGCCGCTGCGCCGCCACCCTCCTACCGTGAGTCTCCTGTTTCTGTTTTTACCTCGTTTGAATATATCTGTTTCTTTTTCAAACCCTATATTGGATGGAAGAAGTAATTGAGATTTTTTTCTTTGATTTGTGTTTAATAATGCTGAATTAGATGCGGTTATAGATTGGATGTTATTGTTATTGTAGATTGTATAGCTTATTTTTAAAAGAAAATTTTGTTCTTTCCGATTCAAAAAATTGATGATTTAGTTTGTTTTCTGTACTGTTGTTTGTTCTCTAAATTGGTGAATTCTGCATGCACACTTTTCACATGCCTTTTGTTTTGTAAGGGTGATTTGGGCGTTTAATTTTTCTGAATTGCTGAATGTTGTAATATTAATTAAATTTAGAGGTGTTCTGAATATGCGCATTTAAAATTGTAGCACGAACAGAGATTGCTTGTCATTAGATAATGGATGATTTTGTCTAAAAAAATTAAAACTCTATCCCATTCAAAAAGTGTATGCCTCTTGTTTTTAATACTATTGTTCCTTACTTGAATTGGTGGATTTCAGTAAATTTTTTATGGCGACAATGTATGGTTATTATATATATTTCCGTGGAGTTGTATTGAAAGTTCTGCTTGTGTGAAATCTTACCCAAAGATCTTCACAGATTACAAAATTACCTGATTTATGTTGCTGAAAAGCCTTGCCGCCGACTATCGCGCGCCACCATCAAGACACACACACATGTGGATTCGGCTATGGAACTTATCCTTCTCTTTCTTTTTTCCTTCTTCGCCATCCATTGCAGAAGACATGGAGTTTTTAAGGTCATACCACAAAAGAAAAAGGATACCTAGAAAATTCATGATAAGTGGATGTTACTTTTGTCAAACATCAGGATGTTCTTTTTGCATACTAAATGGATGTTACTTTATATATTGTTCGAGTTTTCTTGTTTTGTAGTTGTAGATGTTTGTATTTTGTTAAGAATTGTATGGCCTTTTCTTTTTAAATCCTACTCGGCATGTTTCTCCATGTAGGTACTTGGTTGTTTTTGTATAGATCTAAGTGGATGTTACTTCTGTTAAGCATCAGGATGTTCCTTTTTCATACTAAATGGATGTTACTTTATACATTTTTCGAGTTTTCTTGTGTTGTAGATGTGGAAGACTGTATTTCTTTAAGAATTACATGACCTTTTTAAATCCTACTCGGCATGTTTCTGCATGTAGGTACCTGATTATTTTTGCAAAGATCTAAGTTGATGTTACTTCTGTTAAGCATCAGGATGTTCCTTTTTCATACTAAATAGATGTTACTTTATATATTTTTCAAATTTCCTTGTGTAACAGTTATGGATACCTCTAAATTCCTTCACCACCTTCCCAAGCAACATGCCATGTTGGTTTCACTTTTGAAGCTATCACACTAAGAGTGTAGTATAATCAATCTTGTTTTCCATCATAAAATTCTTTTTTATCAATCTTGTATTTTGAAGTTCTCATATACAAATGTCCAATAGTTTAAGATACACCATCCAAAATTACTTATATAATCTATTTGTATTTGCTTCTTAAATGTCCAATCGTTTTGAAGAAGAAAAAATTATGTTTATGTACCTGTATTCATATAAGTAATAGCGATCATTATTTGCATGATAGCTTGGTAACTTACAAAAACAGTGAAAAAAGAAAAACTCTCTAAACTACTTTAACAACAACATAATGAAAAGATTAATTCCATACAAGAATACAAGCTTCATTCGATTTGCTTATGGAATTTGAAATACCAACTTCCAAATATAATATAACAAACATTTTGAAATTGTTAATAGAATTGGCATTGAGGCTATGACAAATTTAATGGAATCAAGGCCGTTATTTTTTACACTTTTTGATGCACTAAATATTTTTTATGCTGATGGATCTATCTGACTCTTCACTAGCTTGATAGTCATTTGAAATTTTTTCTTTGTACATCGTCCCTTTTCAGAATCTTCACTGCAACATCCTTCCCATTACTTTTCAGCAATGATATACAACAACTATGAATCAGCAAAAATGAAATTGTAATTGAACCTAAACAAAATTCAACAAACAAATTAGTCAATCCAAACCAAATGAAATTCAAATCCAAGAAACCTAAAAGCATGATGGAGTATCACTAGTGGATTAACAGCAATACTCAAGCATAATCCAATTAATTCAGCAATCATATTTCCGCAAAATCGGCTATAACATAGTGGATTAACAGGATCAAATAATCTTAACAACTCCAGCAAAATAGCAAATCTCTACACAACCCAACAATATTCAAACTATGCCAACAACAATTCCTCTATTAATTCAATAGAAAGTCAATTAAACCAGTTCAAATGAATTCAGCAGCATATTCCATCAATTCAATCAGCAAACTCAGAATAGTTCCAAACACTTTCAGCAGCAATTTTTCAACAAAACAGTCAGTAAACTTAGAATATTTTCAATTTCTCAACAAAATCGTCAGCAATTTCTCAACACAATTAACCCAATAGCTTCAGCAACATATTCGTAAAAATGGACAGTAAAACAGTGAATCTCCACACAATCAAACAATTTTCACACAATCTCAACAGCAAATTCTCCATTAATTCAGCACAAAACAGCAAATCATGAATACAATTAACTATTTTCAAATAATTCCAGCAACAGTTATAGCAAATCAACAATTTCAACGCTTTCAGCTCAAACGAATTCAACAGTAATTTTTCCAGCAATAAAATTCAATCCAAACACTTTTGAAAACCTAATAACCTAAGCTAATCCTATCAAAAACCCTATTTTCACTAAAAGAAAGTAAAAAACCAAGCTGAACTAATAATGAAATCTATTGAAAATTAAAACTGAAATTCTAATAAAAACTAAACCAAATTAAACTGAAATAAAAGAATTAAAAGATTGAGTTTGTTCAAAACCTATACAAAATAACAGAGTAAGAAATTTGGAAAAAGGTGGAGGTTGCAGCGGTGGTGGAAACAGCCAGAGTGCGTCTTCAAGCTCACTCGAAGAAGGAGGAACAGGGGCTGTCCTCTGTTGCGTCGAAGCTTGGCTGAGATCAGGGAGCTTCGGCTGTTCTACTGGTTCAATGTTGGAGAGTGAGACAGGGTGGCACAGAGAGAGGGGCCGGAGCTAGGGTTCGGTGGCCCTGGGGTTGTGGCGGCGACAAAGTAGAAACTGGTGCGAAGGTCTGGTTTGCGGAGAGAGAAGAGGTTGGTGTGGCTGAGGAGGACAGAGAGGGATTTGCACTGGGTGGTTCGGTGACGATGACAACGGAGAAGAGTATGTACGATGCGGCTGTGGGGTGGGAGTGGGAGTGGGAGAGGGATAGAAGGAGAAAGGTTTCTGTGTTCTACAGTTTGTAATTAGGGTTTTTTTAATTAGGTTTTAATTATTTTAATTTTAAATTTAAAAAATTTAAAAGTAATTATTAAATAGAGTTGTTTAAAAAATTGGATGATTTATGTTGTTTCCCTATACTTTTCCTTTTTCTATTCTCCCTCTCTCAAACCCTAACCCTTCACCGTTTTCTTTTTCTTTCTCCCTCACCAAAACCTACTGCACTGTAAGTCTCTAAACCACCCTCAACGAAGTGAAAACGTTTTTTTCCACTCCCAGCCCAGTCTGCGTTTTGTTTATAAAGACTGCTTCAGCCATTTTTTATGCACACGTGTCATCCATACAGCAAGTGTGGCTAACAATTGCAACCTGCGATTTGTCTCTTTTACCTGCCAATCGCAACCTACGTTTGGTGCTCTCCAAGGTGGTCAACCTGCTAAACATGTCTACATGCAGGTAACGGTGTCAATATAACCCAAGACCCTAGGGCTGGCCCTAAACCCTTCAATTTAATTTTAGTCCACAGCTCTAAAATTACAAAAATACATCTTACAAGGCCTTAGCCCTAATGAAGCCCCAAAAAAAAAAATTGAAATAGGGCTGGCCCTAAAAGCTCTAAAAACCCCAAACATGTCTCTGTCTTCTACTCTTCTCCTCTCGATGCCGCCGTGCAGAGCAGAACTCGCTTCTCGCTTCTCAGATTGAACATCATTGCTCTGTAGCTCGTTCTCGTCGTTCTGTAAATTTTTTCTTCTTCTTCTTCTCTCCTTCTCTTTCTTTCTTATCTGCAATTTCAGTTTTCTACTCTTCTATTGCTTCTTGTTTTCATTTTGCAAAGAAAAAAAGCATTCATTTTGGTGAATCAGTGCCATTTCCACATGTATTCCATCAATTTTCTTACGCTAACGTCGTCTTCTTCATCCAACTTGTTAGCTTTTGAGTTTCTCTCTTTTTAGCTTCTTCTTCTGGGTATCTTAAGAATCTTTGAGCAACTCCTACTAGCTGCATGTTTCACTTTAATGGCTCAACCCCAACACTTGTTCATGCAGTGTTCTGACCTTCTAGGTAATCCATTGAAAAGTCATCACCTATCATGCCTAGTACCAAGAGCATGCTTACTAAACTTATTGTTTCTATCTTCGTTCCTTTTCTTCAGAGTTGGATTATTATTATGTTGTAAACTTGTAATAGGATGTGGCTATGTATGTATATAGTTTATTTATTTATATTATATCATGGTTGTCTTTTGATATATCTCAAGTCTCAACGGTGACCCTTGGCTCTGAATTGAAGTCTGATTTTTCAAAATAACCATTGAGGCTATCGAAGTCTTGATTTAGTTAAGTATGTTTCATCGTTTAGGTGATATAGTTCAGTTTAGAGTAGCATTTTGTACCCGATATTTTAGGCCATCTTTGTCAATATAATAGAAAATTAGAATAAACCGGTTTAGTAAAAATTTTGATTGTTTGGAAAACTTGATTTGGAATATCATTTTAGTTTTTCAAGAATAAACTAATTTAGTAAAAGTTTGAGTACTTAGAAAATTTGATTTGGAATATTATTTTATTTTTTGACTTTGTAAATAGAGTTTATTTTGTGGACCTGGTTAATGGAGTTTTGATTGTTTAAATATGATAGAGATTGTTGAAATAGAGATTGAAAAAGCAACAAAAAAAAGAGGATTATCCATGGACTAGCCCTATAATATTTGGTCCATGAGAGCTTTTGGCCCTGCAAAATTTTTTGAAAATTTGGCCTTATTGAGTATAGGGCCTTTTGTTCTTTTGGCCCTATAAAGTAGGACTAAAGCCCTATAGAGCCAAGCATATTGACACTAATACATGCAGGGGACAAAGAACATGTTTTGTGATTTGGTTCTCTCTCCGTGACAAACGTATGCAGCCTGCGTTTTTCCATTGGATAATTATTTTGTTTTTTGTTTCTCACAAAACGTAGCTCGCGTTTTGTAGGTCTGATCATGGTAGCTTCACATTTGTGCATAACACGTTATGCACCAACATACCAGCATATCACCATTTTTTAATCCATCCATAAATTAATTTCTAGTTAATTGATATTGGATTAATTTATTTTGTCGTTAAGTTGGTTGTCATTATATTTAGATTTTTTCTTTTGTTTAAAATATTATCTTCTAGTATTTGATTGGTGTCTATGTATATAGGAGATATGAAAAGAGTTGTACACATGGTGTTCGTATGTAGAAACATGAATTTTATACGGTGATAACAAAAACACAATATATGTTTTCAATGTCTTTTATTCAAGTTGGGACATAAATTTTAGGCATAAAATACTATTTGTTTTTTTTTACAATTTTATCAATTTTTTCTTTTTATATTTCCAATCCTATTCTTATATTTTTCTACTTTTGTTATCCATCAAGAACATCACTGCCACCTATTCCTTCCTTGATGACTCTATGCCTTTACCTCTGATCTGTCTCATTAGGTAAATAAAAATCACTTACATATTTCGGATTATTAAGTTGTAAAATGACATATTCTTGGAATAGTATTATATTTCGAAATTCGAACCATCACAAACTATAAATAAATTTTTAACTACTCTCCTTTAAATTTCAAACTCTTTTAGCATCTCCTGTCCTCTTCTCTTTTTCAGCGTCCCTCAATCTCTCTTTCAATTTTCTGCTTCTTTCATTGCTTTACCGGCTCGCATCCCGCTACGCCAACTCCAACCCCATTTGAGAATTAAACTATGAGGGAGCAATGTCATCATTTAATAATTAAATTAACCTGCTGTTTCTTAACATGTTAGCTAATAAACCCTTATATTATATTTATTTGACATTCCCCAGCGTTAATTGTCAACATCAAACTTTCATCTAAGTTTTGAAAATGATTCATTGAGACCATATAAGGAACACCATGACTGAGAGCAGAAGAAAATATTGGAATAGTTTACTTTAGTCTATATTTTTGGCTGTGTTATCAGTTATGGCTTTTAAGAGAATAGAATTTCTTAATTTTCTCAAATGATGTTGAGTATATTTTTTTATGACAATATTTTTTATATTGTTTTGTCCCATTTTAAAAATATATGATAAAAAATACACTTTACAATATTAATTTAATAATT
>NC_029789.2:129687344-129711259 GCF_000816755.2 Arachis ipaensis
AAAAAAAGGGTAAATTTCATTTTCTATATAGCAGTAATAGTGGAACAGACAAATTAGAAGAACTCGACAACAAATTTCATGTAATAAAATGAAATAGAATACAAGTCGATGAGAAAATCAAAGTAATACATGTAAGAAAAGAATTTCTGTTGGTATTATAAGTATATACTTATATTTGTTTATGCTATATATATATAATTGCAAATTCAAATACTCAAGACTTATATTTATATTTCTAAGGGGGTTATCCGGCTTCGGCATCACGATCTTGAAAGAAATTACTACTTCTGCACCTTGTAACACTAAAAGTTGCTGCCGGCGGTTTACCATTCGAAATCAAAGGAACCCTGAGCCGGCGACACTGAACAACCGGTGGATTGAATCGGCTGCTCTTGAACCTCCCAAACTTAGCCCTTATTCTAACATCCAAATCGACGGCCAAGTCATTGAAAATGCCCACACTCCTCTCCATGTTGTACTCAGCGATTTGCTTTGAGCCGAGTCGAATCGAGTTTTGTCCTTCGAACACGGCTTCTTGAAGGAGGGTCGTGTTCTTGTGACCTTGATCAAATGGCGCCAAGTTGACGGCAGCGAAATTCCTGTCTTTGTACCACGCGTATGCGGTGATCCTCCTATAGTACACCACCACGTTGTTGTTAGGGTTTCTTGCTGTGATGTTGACTTTGAATTTGTAGTTCAATGTGGTGTTGTTGTTGGTGAGATTGAATTGAGTGAGGGAAGCATTGGTTACTTGGAATTTGACAATTGATGGAGATATGATTATCCAAAATAGGAATATAGATAGAATGAAGCACAGGAATAGGGTGTAGAGTGTGACGAAGATGCAGCAAAAACTGCACCTGAATGATCTCAAACACATGTTGATGATGGTGATTTGTGATAGCTAATAACAATGATTGATAATTAATGATGAATGTGGTGTAACATTTTAGTGGATATATATTTGTAGAGGGTACCTTAGCTTATGATTGTACGTGAATATGGTGTGTAATTTCTTGAGATTTTTCTAGGGGATTTCCTTGTAATAATGTTACAAAGCATATAGAAGAAGCGTTGACTTTTGATTACCGAGTAAGGAACTCTTATTTTCAATGGGTTTGTCCATCAAGAAAGCTCTGCTCAAAGTGGAATAAGAGTATGAATAGGTAGACTTAGTCATAATTAAATATTCATATATAATTAGTATAAATAGATATTGATTAGTTCACTTACTCATATTAATCAACTTGGATTGGTAATGTGATTAGTTTATTTATCTACTTAAACAAGTGTCAGAAGTTTAAATTCTAATTTATATATGCATTAATATGTACAAATTATTAAGATTAAGAGAAAGTCTAAGAAATCAGTATTTTTATTAAAATTTGACTAACATAAAAAAAGTGAATAATTTCACATAATTAGATGTAATTTCACATTATTAAAATATTAATGATGACTAATAATAACTATAAATCACAAAACTAACTAACCTTATAGCACTCTTTAATTATTAATTTAGTTGTCCCATTTAATTTCCATTAACGTAACTCCGCCATTGCCAGAGAAAGACTTTTAAATGGAGTTGAAATTTAGTAATTTGGGATAAAATAGTATTCACTAGCTTATGCCACCATTATCCCATGAATCTGATGAACAAAATTCAGAAACGTACATTAAATTTGTGAGGGAATATACTATATATATGAGTTAGTTTGTTAATCTTTTGGTATTTTGTAATAAAACACTGAAAGAATAAAAAAAAATAAAAATAAAAAATATTGTGTTTTGTGTTTTTTATTAAAAAATTATAAAAATAAAGTTAAATATATATTTATTATTGTCTATGAAAGATAAAAAACAAATAAGGATACGACAATAGCAAATAAAACAATAAAAGCTAAAATGATGATTAAATTTATGTATTTCATTGGGCTGAATTTATAAATTCGTGTGAGACTTCTTTGTTGTTATTATAGGCTAATATGAAAGAGTGGTTTAATACGTCCCTGTAAGTTGGAGGATGAAAAATATCAAGAAGAGCTTGTGAGATTAAGATGAAAGGGTTGAGGAGACAAAGATTCGGTGAAGATGTCAGCTAGCTGTCCAGAAGAAGAAATGTAGAGAAGTTTTATCACTCTAACTTGAATTTTTTATTGTCGGACCATATAACAATCAACCTCCAAATATTTGATCTGTTCATAAAAAATCGGATTAGCAACAATATAAAGGGTACTCTGATTATCATGATGCATGCATCTTTAGTAGTTTCTAGTTGTTATTTCTTTAAATAGTGGTAGTAACTTAGTGTTTTTGTTAGGAATTTCATACTTTTAATCTATATTCTTAGGGCTTGTTTGGGTGAGCTTTTGAGAAAAGATCTTTTTTCGAGTTATCTTTTTTTAAAAGATCTTATAGAGAAGTAAAAGTAATTTTATGTTTGGATATCTCATGTAAAAAGGTCTTTTTATCTATCAATTATGTTTGGGTATAACAATATAAAAGTACTTTTTTGTTCATTTATTACACGAAAAACATCTTTTTTTTAAGGAAAAAAGATCTTTTAAAAAAAGATGTAAATTACAGCTTCTCAAAAAAGATCTTTTTTTGATTTTACTAGTGCTTTTACTATTACTACTAGAAATTTGCCAAACACATTAAAAAATAAAAAAAGATCTTTTTTCATTAAAAAAAGATCTTTTTTTAACAAAATAATGGCGCCCAAACATGCACTTAGTATTTCTTTCTATAAATTCAAGTTAGAGATTTTCCTTACTTTAATTGAAACTTTTGGTACTTTGATCAATGTTCTTTGGAGTTGTTTTATGCTTTTATAAGTGTAGGAAATGAAACAAAAATCAAAAGAACAAAGGAGGAAGCTAAGGACACGCTTTGGAATAAAGGACACACTTTGAAATTCAAGGACACACTTTTTCCAAATGCCAAAAGCAATACATTTGGGCTTGGAAGCTGTGCCGTTTGTAACACCCTAACTATTAAAGCTCACGCTTTCGGCTGCGCTACTCTGATAGCTCGGACATTACGACGACTTTTATACTATTTTATACTAAAATATGAGCCTGTTTAAAAGTTTAAACTGCAACATCGCTCCAAGGTACTTTTATTAGGTAACTTACATCCATACATACAATACAACTTACAAAACTCGCAAAGAGTATATACATACATATTATAAGCATTAACCAATACAATTCCTATCCCTCTTACAGCATGTATAAAGATAGAGGCGAGGGAACAATAAATAACAACTAAAGCAATATAGATCATCTCAACAATAATTAAATAAACTCTTCGTGACTCCTGCGTCCATATCCTGAAAGGGAAAAATTGTAGGGGGGTGAGAATATCATTCTCGAAAGGGTTCTCAGTAGAGGGTTTTTGGGAATTACCGTAATAGGATACATGAAAGTAAGCCATACCAGTGATTAATAACCGTCTTATACCTCTTTTCAAAAATAACGGTTTACAATAAAAGTGAAGTCTGAAATCTATTCTGAAAGAGGAACCGTTCAATTCTTAAAAACTCAAAAGCCTTTCAAAAGGGTTTATCTAGGCTAAACTAAATTAGCCTTTCATACTTTTCTAAACCAGAAACACAAAACCGAAACCAACCATCGGTCCATCTCGTTTCAACCACGGCCTTAGGCCTAAACAATACAACCAACAACCAGTCACCACAGTCCAATAGAGTCTCAGTCGCAAACACAAATAGGAAGGTTCAACCACAAATAAACAGTTATTGCAAGTAGAACAATTAGCAGTTAATCACAAGTAGTCACAAAGGCAAACCAAGTATAATACGCACACCCAAACAATGTCACATAGATGCATATGATGCATGCCTGTCCTAGTGGTTGATGATATCATCTGTCGGTTATATAGCCAACCCGACAAGTCCTGGTAGCTAACCATTGGACTGTCCCTCTGTCGTGCATCCCCAACTCGAGTTATTCTCGACCATCATCGTGATCATAATCATAATCCATATCCAACACCTCACTGGTGTATATTCACGGGGGCGAGCTCATCTGGGACTTTCACAGTGTCCGGCCACACTTACGACATAGGATCAGTAGAGTATCAAGTCTCAACCTGGAGCACGTGGTGGCTAGCCACTGCTTTCACCCAAGAAAACTCGTATCTCAGATAGGTGGAAGTGCAAAATCACAATATCAATATCACAGCATATATGCATTTATTCTCAGCCATAAATCAACATTCATTTTATCCATTCGGCTTGAATTCATGACTCACAGTCAGCCATCCGGCTCATGGTTCAATCCAGAACCAGCCAAAATTCATAATCATACACAGCCATTCCGGCTCATAACAAAACAGCACTTCGACCATCCAATATCATCAAATTCATAAAATCATTATTCAAAGCCATAAATCACTTTTTCTCAATTTACTCTGAAATCAAATTTCAGCTCTTTTCATCCTTGGCTTTAAAGATCTCATTTCTCAAATCATCTCAGGCTTATAAGCCACTTTTACTCAAAGTAAGTTCCCCTTTTAAAAACAATGCCACTCTCGGCATCCTCTTTCCAAAACTTCCATAACCATGGCAAGTTAAGGATTTATTTTGAAATATTCAAAATCATCCATCCAACAATGGGATTCTATTACAAAAGTTTCTCGGCAGAGTCTCAAGTCTTTAGGGGAGAATAACATAACTCATTTTCTCAAATTCACTTAAAATCATTAAAACCTTGGCTTCCTAATTTGAGTAATAAAATAGGATCTAAGCCAAACCGAGTCATATAATCAATTATTTCTTTCAAAGTCGTTTCCTTTACTTAAACAAAAACCAGCTTCCACCCCCATGAGAAATTCTAAAGCGTTTCAAACTGCTCAAAAATTCAGAACTCAAAGAGTACTTAAAACTTTTCCCAAAATATTTTAGAGTGAAGCTTGTCAATAGACTTTTAGGTTCTTTCAAAGTCACTGAAACTTCTCTAATTGAAACCCTCAAGTCAAATTCAAAGGTATAAACCATTTTCACATTTAAAACAGCCTTAAAGCATAAATTTCATCTCAATAACTTGTTCACAAGGGAAATATAATACGTTTCTTAAGAAACAAGACTAAATCACAATTTCTTTTTTAATAATTCATTTCGGAAGCATAAGTCATCCCTTTCTTAATAATTCAGATAAAATAGTAGAAGTCTTTAACTCATAAGTTTTCGAATAATGTTTCAGTAAAGTCCCAGATTCTACCGAAATTTCGGCAACACCTCCCCTAAAACTTGGACTCTGCCACCCTTTTCGGGTCCCATTCAAACCAATCCACAATCTTTATCAACGGTTCAAAACCCAAAATCAGTCCAAAAACAACTGAATCCAACATTCAACTTATTTTCATATTTCAAGGAACCCGTTTCAAAAATCAAATCATTATCAACCGATTAACTCATTTCCAATCTTTAAGGAAATCGTTCAGCAACAATTCTTATATCAAAACCGAATCAATTAAAGCAAACCAGGCTGAACCCAAAAGTGTATTCTATTTTTCACATTTTCAAGAAAATCAACTCAACTCAAATCAATTCCCAATGGATTAGACTCGATCTCAAATCTTTAAAAAGAATCAACTTCAAAAACATTTCGTTTCACAAAGCCGCACAACAATCCAGTCAAACAAACCTTCATTATCATTCAAGACAACCAAATAATACATAAGACTGATACAATCACCAATATGCATTGCCTCACATCAGTATCCATATGTAATAATTTCAATATATAAAATATAGTTTTCAAAAAAAGCCCCTATCTCAAAACGCAAAACCATAACCCGAACGCGTCACAGAGACCTTCTCTCTCAACCCGAAATCACCGACAACCAAAACCTCGGCTCCACTCGCTCTCTCTCAAGAGCAGAAACAGCTTCAACGCCACAAGTAAACTCGGATCCTAACTCTTAGAACCATCAACATTGTAAACACTTTATTACACGAAATAGAACACTAACGCAGGGCTTTCGAAATAGAAATACTTACTGAAACTAAGAAAGAATGGCTGAACCAAAACAGTGGCGGTCTCTGAGCCGGTTCGGCGACAGCCTGGCTGCCACCTCAAGCGGCAGCGGCGAGGAATTCTGATCACGACAACTGAAACCAACATGCAGAGGCTATAGTATTCTCGGAATTCAAAAAGGACCAAAGCTAATCACAAGACCCTTACCGCCACTAAGAAGAAGTGACTGAGCCTATTAGCGGCATTCCCGGCGGCGGTTCCGGTGGCCTCGGGACTGCTCCCGGTGACCAGAACAGCGGCAAGGATTCCTCTTCCTCCAACAGCAACAGCAGCGGCGTCTTCCGGCAACTACAGATCTACGGCAATAGTGCTGAAGCTTTAGCTAAGCACCGCAGAACAGCAGTTCGGCAGTGGCGGAGGTAGGTGGCAGTGACGGGAACCATCTCAGCCTTCTTCTTCACGCACGTCGGGCTCCTCCTTGTGCGTCTCTCTTGATGGCAGTAGCAGCAACTCCACCAGCCGAGGAACAGGGAGTGGTGGAGCTCAGCCACGGTGAGGCAGAGCAGCTCAACGAAGACACTGAGGCTTGGCAATGGTGACGGTGGCGTAGCTTCTAGACACGGCGCCTTCTCCCCTCCGGCCATAGCTCGCACCTTCTCCCTCTCCTGATCGCGATTCGCACGGCGGCGGCAAGCAGGGTTTGACGGCGGAACTCTAATGAAGTCGGGGCGCTGTGTTTGCCCCACACTTGCGAGCTCGACGGTGGCTCCAAGGTGGACCAGCGGTGGCCCGGGCAGCAGCGCGGCTCACCCATTCCCCCTGGTCGCAGCTCTGTTCCGTCTCTCCCTTTGGTCCGTTTCTCTTGGTTCCTTCTACTGTTGGTGCGCATCGAATTGGAGAAAGAGATAAAGGTCTACTGCTGCTGCTGAGTGTGGGGAAGGGAACCGGGTCGGGTAACGGGTCACTCGGTTAGGGTTTCATTATTTTGAAAATTAGGGTTAGGGGTAATTTGGTAAGTTCAAATAAAATTGGGAATAATATAATAATTGACACCCAAATTAAATTCAACACTAATTGTATATAGAAAATACTATTTTCTCATCAATTTTACAAATTATTTTCAATAAAATGTCCAAATCAAATAATTAGAAATAATATAATTAAATCATTTATCTTCGCAAAACAGCAGTATCAATATTTTAAAATATCAATTATTTAGTCCAAGTCATATAAAATCCTTATTATTTCACAACTATCAACTTTATAATTTGAATATAGAAAATAATTCAATAATTGTAAAATTGGATAATAATCTTAATTTATTTCAAATTCGGTCAATCAAAACTTGCTTTAATTTTCTTTAATAAGAAAATTTCTGAAATTAAACCTACAGTAATACTGAATTTGAAATTAGCTCATGATAGCCCTTTTTCAAAAGTTCTGGGTCTTACATTCTACCCACCTTATAACGTTACACAAGAAACAAAGCTACCACAACTCCTCATAACGTTACACACCTACCGCTTCACCTTCCATATACACATATCATGTCTTAAAGAACTAACGCATCGTGCTACTACATCTACAGATCGCGCACATGACATCTAAACAATTCTCGAGTCTACTCAGAAGGATACAAGATTTAGAACGGAGAGACAATTGTCAAGGGTAATGCTCGTAGATTTGAGAGATTGTATCCAATTCCAGATAAACAAGGATGCTCAAGCAATGAAGTTTGCTAGAATAATTCAATTGACAACTTCAAAGATAACCCTTGGATCAGAGAAATTCAATAGGATCAATAAGAAGAAAATCAGCGCATTAGTTTGAACAAATTCATGCTGAGTCAAACAAGTATGAGGTATATAGAAAAGAATATCTCAAACCCAAGACAAAGCTCACAGAACTTAAGAGCATGATTAAAATACTTCCGGATACATTTTTCATAAAAGAATCGAAAACTTGCAAAAAAAATCACTTCGCAGTCTGAAAGGGAAGTTAAACAACAAACATCCTTCAAGAGAGTAACAAAAGCATAAACGTAGCTTTGCTTTAATACAAATTTCATGTTGATGTAGATCATGTAGAGTTTTAAAAATAACATGTACACAGGTTTGGTTAAGCGCTAAAATATTTCCTCAAATATTTTAGAAAGATTGTTAGGCACACATTCTAACCAAAGAAAATCATAAAACTCGAAAGAAAATCCAAATGCTTGTTCAAAAATTTTCAAGGTTCATATTCAAACAAGCGTGTATAAAAATTATAGCAAGGACGAAAGAGTAAGTTAAACTCTATTTAGAAAAGAAAATTCGAGGTAAAAATTTGCTTATAAATTGGTAAAGGAAATAAGTGGTGCATTACGAACGGACAGGTTTCCGATAACTATGGAAGCTTCCCAAAACTCCATTTAAAATGGCGCATGCCAACTTTAAATCAACTTTGTCAAAATTGAACAATGGTTTCAATTACAATCAGGCAACAGAAAAATAGATTTGGTTTAGAACTTCTTCAAAAAGAATTCAAAACTTCAAAAAGTCCGAAACAAGACTCCAAAATTATATTTGAAATCACCCTCTCAGAAGGATATTCAGAAAATTAGGATGTACTTAAAAAGAGTCAAGCCATACAAAAAAGGATCTTAAATCAAGATAGTTCAAACAAAATCCACTAGGCATGAGACATCAAGCAAGCTTTCAATTGATCCAAAAGAATACAAAAGTCATAGGAAAAGACAACTCAATTATTAGTAATTTTTCAATGATAGATCTTTGACTAAAACTCTGGTAGAGACAATGAGAGGATAAACGATGCACTATTTTGAAACGAATCAAACTGACTCATATAAGAATGAGATTCACCAGAGAAGGGAAGTTGAGATTGATTGTAGTGTTCACAAGAGGTAGAAGAATAATTAAAATAGAATCAAGTATAACATTCATGAAGATGAAAAGCTTATGGGAGAATTAGTCCGCTCATAAGAAGAAAACTATGAGTCCAACATTTTCAAAAGAATCACAATGGCATAAACAATGTAGTATGCTAAACCAAACTCAAGCCAAAAATAATTTGGGTAAAGTTTATCAACGAAAGTCAATCGGAATAAAAGCGAAGGATCTCTTCTTTTCCAGAATTTCGAAAAAAAAAATACCAGGATACATAATCAAATAAAGATGTGCATTGGAACTATAGTAAAATTACTAGAAAGTCAAATTGTATTTTAAGCAAGTGCAGTTCCATAAACCAGTAAAAGTACAGGCGAGGCATCAGGAATAAATAGTTGTTAAATTGGATAAGGAATCTTCAAAGTTTCATATATAGATAAGTATATATCTAATCAACAGTAATTTTTATAAAAATCTCAAAATTGGCTGTAATCACTGTCAAATAAGAGAAAAACTGAATCAAAATTTTCTCTAAGAATGGACTCGGAATCCGGAGTTAAAAAGGCACAGCACATGAAGACAGTTCAAAAGTATATCAAAGAATACGTGATTCAAGAAGAACTCAAACAGAGGAAGATAGATGCAACAAGGATTCCAAACAAGCATATGCAATTAAGATCAAACAAGAATGCATATGAATAGAGGAATAGAGTTGAAAAATCAAACTACTTTTCAAAAGGATTAGCAAACAAGAACTTCAAGTTAGGATATGAAAGAATAGGTCGACTCGAACAAAATTCAAGACACACCACTGAATAGCCTCGAGAAATAGTTTCTATCGTTCCCAAAACTCGCGATTCGCTTTACTCAAAACTCGTATATCATCAATGATAACCCATTAGTGCTCTCATATACATAATTCGCTAGTATTAAGCCGGCCAAGCTTAATACCAAGAATTATGCAATGCAAGACTAACAGCGTTAATCAATAGACCGTCATGTGTATAAAGCTCTAATTCTCGTCATTCGACAAGATCTAATACATGACAAACGCTCAGAGTATGTAATTGAAGCATAGTCGGTCTATTCCTCAAGCTCTACAGTAAGGACCGCTCTGATACCATAATGTATCAAAGCTCACGCTTTCGGCTGCGCTACTCTGATAGCTCAGACATTACGACAACTTTTATACTATTTTATACTAAAATATGAGCCTGTTTAAAAGTTTAAACCGCAACACCGCTCCAAGGTACTTTTATTAGGTAACTTACATCCATACATACAATACAACTTACAAAACTCGCAAAGAGTACATATATATATATATATATATATATATATATATATTACAAGCATTAACCAATACAATTCCTATCCCTCTTACAGAATGTATAAAGATAGAGGCGAGGGAATAATAAATAATAACTAAAGCAATACAGATCATCTCAACAATAATTAAATAAACTCTTCGTGACTCCTGCGTCCATATCCTGAAAGGGGAAAATTGTAGGGGGTGAGAACATCATCCTCGAAAGGGTTCTCAGTAGAGGGTTTTTGGGAATTACAGTAATAGAATACGTGAAGGTAAGCCGTACCAGTGATTAATAACCATCTTATACCTCTTTTCAAAAATAACGGTTTACAATAAAAGTGAAATCTAAAATCTTTTCTGAAAGAGGAACCGTTCAATTCTTAAAAACTCAAAAGCCTTTCAAAAGGGTTTATCTAAGCTAAACCAAATTAGCCTTTCAAACTTTTCCAAACCAGAAACACAAAACTGAAACCAACCATCGGTCCATCTCATTTCAACCACGGCCCTAGGCCCAAACAATCCAACCAACAACCAGTCACCTCAGTTTAACAGAGTCTCAGCCGCAAACACAAATAGGAATGTTCAAGCACAAACAAACAGTTATTGCAAGTAGAACAATTAGCAGTTAATCACAAGTAGTCACAAAGGCAAACTAAGTACAATATGCACACCCAAATAATGTCACATAGATGCATATGATGCATGCCTGTCCTAATGGCTGATGATATCATCTGTCGGTTATATAGCCAACCCGACAAGTCCTGGTAGCTAACCATTGGACTACCCCACTGTTGTGCATCCCCAACTCGAGTTATTCTCGATCATCATCGTGATCATAATCATAATCCATATCCAACACCTCACTGGTGTATATTCACGGGGGCGAGCTCATCTAGGACTTTCACAGTGCCCGACCACACTTACAACATAGGGTCAGCAGAGTATCAAGTCTCAACCTGGAGCACATGGTGGCTAGCCACTGCTTTCACCCAGGGAAACTCGTATCTCAGATAGGTGGAAGTGCAAAATCACAATATCAATATCACAACATTTATGCATTTATTCTCAGCCATAAATCAACATTCATTTCAGCCATCCGGCTTAAATTCATGACTCACAGTCAGCCATCCGGCTCATAGTTCAATCCAGAACCAGCCAAAATTTATAATCATATACAGTCATTCCGGCTCATAACAAAACAGCACTTCCACCATCCAACATCATCAAATTCATAAAATCATTATTCAAAGCCATAAATCACTTTTTCTCAATTCAATTTACTCTGAAATCAAATTTCAGCTCTTTTCAGCCTTGGCTTTAAAGATCTCGTTTTTCAAATCATCTCAGGCTTATAAGCCACTTTTACTCAAAGTAAGTTCCCCTTTTAAAAACAATGCCACTCTCGGCATCCTCTTTCCAAAACTTCCATAACCATAGCAAGTTAAGGATTTATTTTGAAATATTCAAAATCATCCATCCAACAACGGGATTCTATTACAAAAGTTTCTCGGCAGAGTCCCAAGTCTTTAGGGGAGAATAACATAACTCATTTCCTCAAATTCACTTAAAATCATTAAAACCTTGGCTTCCTAATTTGAGTAATAAAATAGGATCTAAGTGAAACCGAGCCATGTAATCAATTACTTCTTTCAAAGCCGTTTCCTTTACTTAAACAAAAACCAGCTTCCACCCCCATGAGAAATTCTAAAGCGTTTCAAACTGCTCAAAAATTGTTTGTCTTGCAAAAATTCAGAACTCAAAGAGTACTTAAAACTTTTCCCAAAACATTTTAGAATGAAGCTTGTCAATAGACGTTCAGGTTATTTCAAAGTCACCGAAACTTCTCTAATTGAAACCCTCAAGTCAAATTCAAAGGCATAAACCCTTTTCACATTTAAAACAGCCTTAAAGCATAAGTTTCATCTAAATAACTTATTCACAAGGGAAATATAATACTTTTCTTAAGAAACAAGACTAAATTGCAATTTCCTTTTTAATAATTCATTTCAGAAGCATTAGTCATCCCTTTCTTAATAATTCAGATAAAATAGTAGAAGTCTTTAACTCGTAAGTTTCTGAATAACGTTTCAGTAAAGTCCCGGATTCTACCGAAATTTCGGCAACACCTCCCCTAAAACTTGGACTCTGCCACCCTTTCCGGGTCCCATCCAAACCAATCCACAATCTTTATCAACGGTTCAAAACCCAAAATTAGTCCAAAAACAACTGAATCCAACATTCAACTCATTTTCATATTTCAAGGAACCCGTTTCAAAATCAAATCATTATCAACCGATTAACTCATTTCCAAACTTTAAGGAAACTGTTCAGCAACAATTCGTATATCAAAACCGAATCAATTAAAGCAAACCAAGCTAAACCCAAAAGTGTATTCTATTTTTCGCATTTTCAAGAAAATAGACTCAACTCAAATCAATTCCCAACGGATTAGACTTGATCTCAAATCTTTAAAAAGAATCAACTTCAAAAGCATTCCGTTTCACAAAGCCGCACAACAATCCAGTCAAACAAACATTCATAATAATTCAAGACAACCAAACAATACATAAGACTGATACAATCACCAATATGCATTGCCTCACATCAGTATCCATATGTAATAATTCCAATATATAAAATATAATTTTCAGAAAAAGCCCCAACCTCAAAACGCAAAACCATGACCCGAACGCGTCACAGGGACCTTCTCTCTCAACCCGAAATCACCGACAACCAAAACCTCGGCTCCATTCGCTCTCTCTCAAGAGCAGAAACAACTTCAACGCCACAGGTAAACTTGGATTCTAACTCCTAGAACCATCAACATCGTAAACACTTTATTACACGGAATAGAACACTAACGCAGGGCTTTCGAAACAATAATACTTACTGAAACTAAGATTAACTCATTTCCAAAGCTTTAAAGAATCGGTTCAACAATAAATCATTTATCAAGACCAAATCAATTAAAGCAACCCAGGCTGAATTTTAAAGTATTCTATCTTTCACATCATCAAAATAATCAACTCAATTCAAATCAATCCTCAACGGATTAAATTCAGATTTCAAATATTTAAAGAATCAACTTCAAACATTACATTTCACAAGCCACACAATAATTCAGCCAAGCCAACATTCCATAATCATTCGAGTCAATCAAATAATACATAAGGCAGATACAATCACTAATTACCCCATATCTCACATCAGTATCCATATGTAATAATTCCAATAATAAACTGTAGTTTTCGGAAAGCGCCCCTACCTCAAAACGCAAATCCATAACCCAAATGCCTCATCAAGTCCTTTCTGTCTCAAACCGAACTGACGGCAACCAAAACCTCAGCTCCAAGCCACTTTCGCAACAGTCTCAACAACTCTAATCGCAACATACAACAATCAGGACTCGACCCCACGCTATCAGAACTCATATTCATTAACCATACACAATAAAATACTAACGCGAGGCTCTTTCGAAATATACTTACTTACCAAAACCAAGAAAGAACGGCTGAACCGAAACAGTGGCGGTCTCCGAGCCGGTTCGGCGGCAGCTCGGCAGCCACCTACCTCAAGCGGCAGCGGCGACAAATTCCGATCACGACAACCGAAACCAACATGCAGAGACTATAGTATTCTCGGAATTCAAAAAGGACCAAAGCTAATCACAAGACCCTTACCGTGACTAAGAAGAAGTGACTGAGCCAATTAGCGGCATCCCCGGCGGCGGTTCCGATGGCCACGGGACTGCTCCCGGTGACCAGAACAGTGGCAAGGCTTCCTCTTCCTCCAGCAGCAACAGTAGCGGTGTCTTCCGGCAACTATAGATCTCCGGCAACAGTGCTGAAGCTTCAGCTAAGCACCTCAGAGCAGCAGTTCGGCAGTGGTGGAGGTAGGCGGCAGTGACAGGAACCATCTCAGCCTTTTTCTTCATGCACGTCGGGCTCCTCCTTGTGCGTCTCTCTTGATGGCAGTAGCAGCAACACCACCAGCCCGAGAAACAGGGAGTGACGGAGCTCAGCCACGGTGAGGCAGAGCAGCTCAACGACAACACTGAGGCTCGGCAATGGTGACGGCAGTGCAGCTTCCAGACACATTGCCTTCTCCCCTCCGGCCATAGCTCGCACCTTCTCCCTCTCCTGATTGCGATTCGAACGGCGGCGGCAATGAGGGTTTGACGGCGGAACTCTGATGAAGTCGGGGCGCTGTGTTTCCCCCACACTTGCGAGCTCGACGGTGGCTCCAAGGTGGACCAGCGGCAACACGGGCAGCAGCGCGGCTCACCCATCTCCCTGGTCGCAGCTCCGTTCCATCTCTCTCTCTAGTCCGTTTCTCTTCGTTCCTTCTACTGTTGCTGCGCATCGAATTGGAGAAAGAGATAAAGGTCTGCTGCTGCTAGGGGTGTTCGCGGTGCGGTTTGGATCGGTTTGGATTTGCGGTTTTTTAAATAAAAAAAATAAATACATATAACAAGTCTTAACATCAAATTTTAAATAATCAACAATGACATAACAAGTCTTTACATATGTTAAAAAGCCAACGATAACATAACAATAAAAATAAAATTATAGGTTAGTTAAAATAAATAAATAAATAATATTTTAAACATAAAATATTTATTAAATAATAATAATACATGAATAATAGAAAAATGTATAACAAATTGAACATGTTATAAATATAATTGTAAATATAATAATAAAATAATAATATTATAGCACATTGTGCGGTTTGGATTGGATTGGATCGGTTATGAAAAGTAGATCCGAAATCCGATCCAATCCAGCGGTTTGCAAAAAATAGAATCCAATCAAATCCGAATTAGTGCGGTTTTAATCGGTTTTTGGTTTGGATTGGATTAGATGAGCGGTTTAATTTGGATCGGTTTGGATTTGAACACCCCTAGCTGCTGCTGCTGAGTGTGGGTGAAGGGAACCGGGTCGGGTAACGGGTCACTGGGTTGGGGTTTCATTATTTTGAAAATTAGGATTAGGGGTAATTTGGTAATTTCAAATAAATTGGGAATAATATAATAATTGAAACCCAAATTAAATCCAACACTAATTGTATATAGAAAATACTATTTGCTCATCAATTTTACAAATTATTTTCAATAAAATGTCCAAATCAAATAATTAGAAATAATATAATTAAATCCTTTATCTTCCCAAAACAGCAGTATCAATATTTTAAAATATCAATTATTTAGTCCAAGTCATATAAAATCCTTATTATTTCACAACTACCAACTTTATAATTTGAATATAGAAAATAATTCAATAATTGTAAAATTGGATAATAATCTTAATTTATTTCAAATTCGGTCAATCGAAACTTGCTTTAATTTTCTTTAATAAGGAAATTTCTGAAATTAAAGTTACAGAAATACTGAATTTGAAATTAGCTCATGATAGTCCTTTTTCAAAAGTTCTGAGTCTTATACCGTTCAACGTAAAGATGCTGGCATCCAACGGCATTTGTGTATACGCATGCCCCATGCGTATGCACAATTGTTAAAATAAGTGAACTCATGCGTACGCATGCCCTATGCATACGCACAAGTGGTTATTTCAACAATGTCATGTGTACCAAGACCCCCGTTTTACGTCCTACACTAATTTTGTGACATCCCACGCTGAAGCAAAATAGAAGCATAATTTGTGCCATAAATTGAATTAATGTTGCAGGCGTCCCACGTTAACCACTTGGCATGCCACAGCAAGTAATAGAGGCCAATTTGGGCTAGTCTTTGAGAAGCAAAAATGTGTCTTTTAACCTCAATTTTCAGGCTTCAATTTTTTCATTCATTTCTCAAATTCTCCAAGGATTAAAATAGTGGATTAAGCCCAAGAATTCGATTTCAATTTGAATTTAATGTAATTTGAATTTGTGATTTAGATAAGTTATAAATAGAGGATGAAAGGGACATTTGGAGGGAGGATTCAGACTTCTTCTGCTCCACTCTTCTCCATTTTCTTATCTTTTATATTTTGTAAGCCATGAGTGGCTAATTTTCTTTTTATGGGAGAAAAGAGCTCTATTGAATTTAATGGATCAATTGTGATTTATTTTTTATCTTCAATTCATCTTCGTTCTTCACTAAAAGAATACAAGTCTATTGAAAGATAGTTTAAATCTCACTTGAATTCTATAAAAACTTGAACTTATCTTTCTCCCAATTCTTGTGAATTTGGGTTTAGGATTGATATATGACATAACCCATGACTTGATTTATGAAATTGTGTGGCTCTAAATCAGAGACCAATTTTCATCTCTTCTCATGAGCAATTAGATCAAGACATTGGCAATTGATCAAGTTAAGAGAGATTAAATTACCAAGACATTGAAATTTAATCACTTATGATTTACTAAGAGATCAATGATTGTATGATTGAAGATGAGATGAAAAATTATTTAATCCAGAGAATTCAATATCTCTGTACCCCAATGATCTTCTCTTATTCTATTATTCTCTTTCTTTATTAATTGCTTTCAATTAATGCTTATTTTCATTGCTTCATTTACATTCTTGCAATTTATTTTTCTTCCAATTTACTTTCACAGTATTTACATTCTAGCAATTTAAATTCCCAACAATTTATATTTATGTTCTTTATTTTCAAGTCATTTATTACTTCCATTTACTTATTGTTTAAGTCATTTACATTTCATGTTTCTATTGTCAATTGTTCCTAATCAAACTATGAATTATCTGACTAGAATACTCAATCAACCATTGCTTGCTTAATTCCTTAATCCTCGTGGGATCGACACTAACTCACCTTGAGTTTATTACTTGGTACGACCCGGTACACTTACCGGTATTTATGCGAGATTGTAAAAATTCCGTATCATATCATAATATAAAACTAGTGGTCGGATTGGAGAGATGCGTAAAAATTATAACACATTGAGTATCCATTGAAGTTCACAAGTTGTGTTGGCAAGTGTACGATATTCTACTTCGGTGGATGAGCGGACAAATGTGATTTATTTCTTAGTCTTCCAAGAGACTAAAGAACTGTCCAAAAAGAAACAATAGCCTGTTAAAGATCACCGAGTGTTAGGACATCCAGAACAATCAGAGTCACTAAAGCTAAGAATCTGAATTTTTGAACTTCTAGAGAGAAAAATTCCTTTTCTGCGGCTACCCTTAAAGTAACTCAATACTCGCTTTGCGGCTTGAAGATGAGACTGAGTAGGAAACGCCATAAATTGACTTAATTGTTGTGTTACACACAAGATGTCTAGTCTCGTGGTGGTAAGATATATGAGGCGACCAACCAAACGTCGATAGACAAAGGGATCCGAGAGAAGGGGGTTGTCATCCTGATGAAGTTTTGTATCACTATCCATGGGAATTGAAGCTGGTTTGACACTTAACAAACCAGAGTCTTCTAAAAGATCAAGACAAAAATTTTTGAGAGAATTTTTTTTTTCGGTTTGAACAACTTTGATACCCAAAAAATATTTCAAAGGATCCAAATCTTTAATTTTGAAATGTTGGTTCCAAATTATTTTAAAAGCAGCAAATTCAGAAATAAAATTTTCAATTATAATAATATCATCAACGTAAACTAGAAGAATAGAGATTTTAGCACCAATAAATTTAACAAACAAACTATAATCAGAAATAGTCTACTGGTATCCATGAGATAGTAAAAGACTGGAGAGTTTTTCATACCACATGTGACTAGATTGTCGTAAAATGTATAAAGATTTCAACAATTTACAACATTGATTTGGGAGAGTTGGCACAATTTCAAGGGGCAGAGATATATAAACATCTTCCGAGAAGTTACTGTTCAAGAAAGCATTATTGACATCTAGTTGGTGTATAAACCAATGCTTCATGAATGCCAAAACCAGGACTAATTTGATAGTAGTAGCCTTGACAACAGGAGAAAATGTCTCTAAAAAATCAACACTTTTAATCTGAGTGAATTCCTTAGCCACAAAACGCATTTTATATCTATCAATAGAACCATCTGACTTACGTTAGTTTGATTTGGTAAACCCACTTACAGTCAATCAACTTGATACTTGCATGACAATTAATAAGATATCAAATTTTATTCAACTCAAGAGCATCCAGTTCATCTTTCATGGCACTACGCCAACTAGAATGATTGTTGGCGTTCTTGAAAGACTTTGATTTAACTATTCAGATTAGATAAAGACACATTGAGGAAGAGAAATTTGTGCATGTGAGAGAAAAATTACAAACATAATCTTAAAGGTAAGTTGGTGGTTAACGAGCTCGGTGGCTGTGACAGAAAAGAAGGGGCTTCTCTAATGAAGGAGACGGTGATGATGGGCCTGATAGAGAAAAGGATCTGGAAGGAGATGATGGTGTTGTGTTGGATATAGAGAATTGAGATGTGTCTTGGTTTGGTGAGACTTCGGTCGAGACTAAAGGAAGAACGAGAGATGTTAGTGGTGTAGGTGAAGATGAAATATCAAAATAGATAGGTTAGTGGAAATGAGGTGTGGGTCAATAGGAATAGCCGAATAGGTTCTGACCCAAAAGAAAGACTAACTGAATTTTGTTTTTGAGGTATGTTTGATGATGTTGGGGTGGGCGTATAAAATTGGACATTTTTTGTGATTAAGGACAAGAACATTTCATAAAAAATTACTTTTTTAAAAATCTCAATTTTTTTAGCTTCTAAAATATAAATAATATATCGTTTAAAACTATGTTAAAAATTAATATACAGTTTTTTTTGGCTCTTAGATCAAATTTTGATCTATTTGCCATTAGGGTAGAAACAAAACATAAGCAGGTCATAATAATTTGGTGGATGATTAAAAAAAACCTCAAATGGCATTTTAGAATTAATTGCAGATGATAAAATCGATTAAGTAAATAAACAGCATGATTAACGACATAAGATAAAAAATATGATGGTTAATTAGATTAAAACATAAGAGCATGAGCTATATTTAAAATATGTTGATACTTGTGTTCTATCTTTTCATTTTGTTGAAAGGTTTCAATACAACTTCGTTGATGAATAATGTCCTTTAAAGCATAAAAATCATGTAAAATGAATTTTGATCTATTATCGGAACGGATATTTTTTACTTTAAAGTTGAATTGTGTTTCAACTAAATTAATAAAATTATTTACATAATTTTGCACTTCTCTTTTTTATTTTAATAAAATAATCCATGTAAAGTGACTAAAATCATTAACAATAGTTAAAAAATATCTATTATATCTATTAGCCATTATATATTACTAATTTTATAACCAAAATGTGCCACATGTCACTCTCTTATTATAATTGAAATAAAAAAATTTTCTTCCAAAATTAGAGAGTTCTCTCCTCCTTCCCCTCTCTCTTTCTCCTCCTTCACCTACTCTATTTTTCTTATTCCTATATCCACTCTATCTCTTTTATATACATTATAAATAACTAATTATAAATTTAACAACAAAAATGTATAATATTATATTCTCTAATTGCAATTAAAATTAAATAAAAATTGAAATATTGAAATTAAAATATAACTATATTATATTACTAATTTAACAACCAAAATGTCACATGATACTCTCATTAAAATTAAGATGAAATATTTTCTCCAAAATTAATAAATTCCCTTCCTCCATAGTCTTATCTACCTCTCTCTCCTTCTCTATTATTTCTCTCTACCCTTTCCACTCTATATATAATTTATAATTTATATTTGATATTACTAATTTGATAAACTAAAATGTATCACGTGGTATTCTTTCATTACAATTATAATAAAATCTTTCCCTCCAAAATTAACAAACTCACTCTCTCCTTTTTCTTTATCTTTTTCTCTTATTCTCTATCTCTTTTTATATTTCTATTCTACAAGAAATAAAATTAATAAAATAACATAATTCAAATAGATTCACAAAATTATAAAATATATATTAAATTTATAATTAAATATAATTAAAAATAATTTCATAATATTATTCACATAAAAATCTCATATGATCTTTTTGTAAAAATAGTTTGATTCAATAAATATTAATTTTTTTTGTCATAATCTATAAATTAAGATAAAGTCGACGTAGTTTCAAAAGATTTATATTCCCATAATAACATTACGAGCAAAAATACTAGTTAATGATTAATTTTGAAACTCATATCTTTTTAACATCAACAATGTGTTCATAGTTCTTGGTAACTCCAATGGTCTTGCCTTGGTTATTGATACATATTCTATTCATAATCACAATGCACAACCAAATCTCCTACCAGGTCTCTGGTTCTCGACACTTGAGAACCACCGATCTGCTTCTGCAATGCCTTCAACACCGCCATTATTTCAGCAAATTTGGATCTCTGCAGTACTTAACACTATCATCCAGTCACAACCCATCCTAATAAATAGTACATGAACAACCTAATTTCATTATGATGCTAAGATTGATTCCTCAAAGTTTATAGCAGCATCAACCATATTCTATCTTGTTTGAGATCAATTCATTTTATGTTTATTGGTCTAATCTGAAGAGTGATTTTTGTGAAAGTAGCTATTATTCACTTCCATCTAAAACTGAATCTGAAGCTTATAATCGAATGGTGGGTTCAACTAGAAACCAAATACGCTGACAAAATATTAAATCAAGTGTCTCGCAATTATTTCAAAGGGACAAACTGAAATCCAAGTATAAAGGAAAATTCATACTAGAGATCTTCAATATTGTCTGTGCCAAAAGAAATTGTATTAGCATTCAAAAATATTCTACAAGAACAAATGCAATTTCAATCTGTACAACATTGTTTCACTTTTAATTCTTTATTCTAACCCCACTCATCACAATGCAGAGAAGATTTAGAAAATACCAAAGAAATAGGTGTAGAAATAGTTGTGCTTGGCATTAGAATCACCAAATCTTTCATGACAGGTGTAGCTGATAACAGACAACAAAACTCCAAACCATGTTTTAATAATAAGATTTTCAACATGATTTTAAAGAAGAACAATGTAATAATCCCTATATAGGATTTTTAACCAAGAAATAATGAAATAACTCAATTAAGCATTAACTGCTGAGTAACATTAGTTATGAAAATGAACAAGGGTTTTAAGATAACATTAATTACAACTGTACATTAATTATGGAAATGAACATAATGTACATATTTTCAATTGATTTCTAAGAATTAAAGCCGAGTAACATTAATTATGAACATGAACAAAGCTTTTAAGATAATTCATATTTGAACTAAATTAGCCAAATTCCTAGAAATTCCTTCTTGCACAACCTTTTTTATTTGAAACATCAAGTGTAATCACAGACTTAGTATACAGGTTTCTTCACCTATGATCACATTTTGAAAAATAGCAAAAATGTTGAAATTGTCAACAAAAAAAGTGGGGTCATGCATTTAGTATATGTATTTGTTTCAAAGATGGCAGTGAAAATCATAAATCCATGTCATTAATCTTGCCACCGCAGTCTTTTAGAAGAATTCTAAGAAGATTCAGTCAAATAAAGCACAGTTGCTCAGCAGACAAATCATGAGCTCTTAATTACTATCAAGAAATCTTAAGCACTAAGCCACCAGTTACAACTAGGAAAATCCGCCGAAACAGGATGCATGATAGCCATGGTAACAAAGACTCAAAAATCAGCCAATAACACAAGTTCACAATTAATTCAATAACAATGAGATAACCAAAATCAAGGTGATAGTGAGTTCATGGCATTTCCCAAATCCTCCAACCCAATAGATATAAAATTTACCAAGTTCTGTACAAATTTTGACAACAGAAAATTTATTAATTTGAGTTGATTTATTTCTCCTTAGTGTCTTTTCAATAAGCCTCTAGCAATCATTTCATGAAAATGTTTCAGCGCTTGATCATTTTCACCTTTTTCCAACAGAGCACGAATAGTTGTTTCGTAAGTTACAGCATCCGGAGAGCAACCATTATCTTCCATTTCCAACTTTAAGGCCAATGCTTCATCAAGTAGGCTCTCTTTGCAGAGCCCCTTTATCATAACAGTGTATATCCTTGTGTTTAGGTGATAGCTTTTAATGGAAAGATCTTGAAAAATCTCTTTTGCATTTTCAAGTCTTCCATTTTTGCACAGGCCTTCTATAAGTATGGTGTATGTAAATATATCTGGATCAATGCCACTCTCTTTCATTTGATTGAATAACATAAGTGCCTTGTCATGTTGTTTGTTATTGAACAAAGCATCCATCAAAGAACTGTAAGTGACTATATCAGCGGGTTGACCTCGATCATGCATCTTTTCAAGAAGCTCCAAGGCGCAAAGGATTCTCCTTGATTTTCCCAAGCCATCAATTAGAGTATTGTAAGTTACCGTGTCAGGAACCAAGTTCTTGTGACGCATCTCTTCGAAGAGATTCAAGGCATCATCCATCATTTTACTTTTGCAGAAGCCATTAATCATGATATTGTAACTCCGAACATTAGGAAACACTCTATTCTCGGCCATTGTGTTGAATATATATTTTGCCTTATTTACCTGATTAACCAAACAATATCCATCCATTAAGCTGGTATAAGTAACCACATCTGGTTTCACACCATGTTTTGCCATTACAGCCAATACACTCTTAGCATCTTTGATCTTTCCTTCCTTGCATAGCCCATCAACCAAAGTATTATAGGTATAAACATTAGGAGTAATGTTTCTAAGCACCATATCACTTAACAAATCAATGGCTTCCTTATATTGACCCACAAGACACAATCCAAAAATGAGAGAACTGTATGTGATAACATCGGGAGTGATTCCCTTAGCAAGCATTTCAGAGTATAAATGAAAAGCATCACTTACAAGTGTATCCTTGCAGAGGCTATCAATAATTGCGCTGTACATGAAGACATCAGGAGCAATGCCATACCGTGGGATGTTTCTCAACACTTGAATAGCAGCTGATGTGTGTCCGGCCTTACAGAGGCCATTGATCAAGGTCCCATAAGTGACTTGGTTGAAGTGAAATCCATGAGCCAGCACTCCGTCATGAAAGTGCAGTGCTTTTTCAACATTACCACAGAGACAGAGACCTTTAACGAGTGTATTCAATGTTACCGTATTAGGTTGATAATCCATTCTGAAAATCTTGGCCAATACAGAGAAAGCAAGCGTCATACGACCCATGCCGCAGCAACAATTGATTAAGATATTCAAAGTGACTATGCTGGGCGCAATTCCCCTGGCTTGCAATTGCTGAAAAAGGGAAGCGGCGGCGTGGAAATGGTTGGTCTTGGCAAGAGACCCCAAAATCTGGTTAAATTGGATGATGGGAGGAGTACGACGCATAGAGAGCATGCGAGTGAAGGAATCAACAGCTTCATCAACTTGGCGAGTGGATGGGGGCACAGAATGAGAGTGAAGGGATGAGAATGAAGATGAAGAGGAAGGGAAGGAAACAAAATTAGGGATTTGGAGAAGAGAATACCTAAAAATGAAAGTGATCGTTGAGGTTGAGGATGACAACATTTTAGTGATTCCCACTTTCGCTGTTAAGTTTGAGGGAGAGCTCTCTGCTCTCTGGTCGAAGACATAGACGACTAGACGTTGCTATCTCTGCGGAAATAGTTTTCTCAATTGTTTCTGGGTATGGGACTATGGGTACGTCTAAGACAAGGACAACAAACTTTATGCAGCGCATTACATGCGTTACTTTTATATAAATTATTAGATTTTATTAAAAAATTAAAATTAATATAAAAATAAAGTAT
>NC_029789.2:129711284-129718613 GCF_000816755.2 Arachis ipaensis
TTACATCCCTTTTTTTTACGTATTTTTTAATTTAAAAAACAACAAACCAAATCTTTTACATCCTTTTCTTTTAAAATAATTTTTATAAATTTTAATTTTTATTATTTTTATAAGTTTTTAGTTCATTTTTTTAAACTTTTATTTTATTTTATTCTATATCTTAAATTTTAAATTTTAAATTTTGAATTCTAATAGCTTTTGTTACTTGTCAGCTACATTTTTCAATTATGATCAACCATTAACCAACTTTAACATTGCAACTTTTTATTACGTTTTCTTATTTTTTATTTATTCTTTTGGGTTAAGTATGATTCTGGTCCCAAACGTAGAGGCCGAAAATTTATTTTGTCCCTTACCTTTTTTTCGCTACAAAATGGTCCCGAAGGTTTAATTTAGTTTTAAAACTGTCATTCGGACCAAAATGCCCCCTTCCCCTTCCCCAAGCACAAGCACAAGCACAAGCAGAAACAGAACCAAATGCAACAACAACAATGAATCAACAATGTAATCAAGCAGAAACAAGAGCAGGACAACAACAACAACAACAACAATGAATTAACAATGGAATCAAGTAGAAGTAGGAGCAGGAGCAGAAGCAGAAGCAGAAGCAGGAGCAGAACAACAACAACAACAATGAAACAATATTATCAATTAGAAGCAGAAGCAACCAGAGGCAACAATAATAAAAAAATCAACAACATAACAGAAGTAGAAGAAGAATAGAAGCAAAAGCAGAAGCCGGCGAATCACCCAAAACCACCATCACAGCGCTGATCCGCTATCACAGCTCCGCAATCCTTTTCTTCTTCTCTCTTCGCGCTACCTCGGCTCACCACCAAAGCCTTCCCTTGTTCTTGCCTCGAACCAGAACAATCCGCCATCGAGCACCTCCGCGATCCTAGAGGAGCAGCGGCGAGATCCAGCCACCGAACGACGACGAGCAGCGACGGCGGATTGGAGCAACGACGGCGGATTGGAGCGGCGAGATCCTTCCCCCTTCCCCCCGCGAATCCCTTCCCCCTTTCCCGCCTTCCCCGTTTTTCTTTTATTCAACGTTTTTTTATATAGTTAGGGGTATTTTTGGAATAAAAATTAAAAATTTGATAAAAATGTCGATTTTAAAACAAACTGAAATCTTCGAGACCATTTTGTAGCGAAAAAAAGACCGAGGACGAAATAAATTTTCGGCTTCTACATTAGAGACCAAAATCATACTTAACCCTTTTCTTTTCCCTCATATTCCTTCAAACCAAACAATGTGTTAGTAGCATTTGCTATCTTAGCACTGACGAGTCTATATGTTTGCTTAGATGAGGAATTTTCTGTTCTTTTGCAAATAATCATCAATTCTATTCTATCAAGTATCACTTTATAAATTGCATTTCCCATATTTTTTTATTTTTTATAATTTAAATTTCGAGTGACAGATGTATTGAAACAAAAGGTTAAAAGTACACTCTTTTTTTTTAATTGTACTATTTAAAAATCTCACATGATTTCTTGGTTTATGTGCAAAAAATTTCGCACACACAATACCTAGGGTCCAATTTGTTCATCAATCAAATTTGAGCACAAATCAAAGGTTAGGTTTTCTTTCCTTCACAATACCCACCCTTCGATTTGTGTACTATTGTTTAAAAAAAATTTAACTCCATATCAATACGATACATCTCAAGTCCCCAACAACCCATAACAACGCATAACACGTGATAAAAATTCATTAAAAATAAATGCAGGTAACATTCCTATTCCTTTTGTGGGAATTTATTTTGATCAAATCAGAAAAAAATTCATCATTCTTTTGCTTAAATTTAGGAAACATTCAAGAGTGCACATATTAAAATAATTCAGAATTAAGAACATGATGTTTGAAAGGGTGAATATACAAATAAAGAATTTTTACTATGGTGTTGAAGGGATTATTTTGATTGTTCATGCTTTTATTAAAGGTGGATACTCTAATAAAAAATTTAAATTATCTTCATGCGAGAATGCTTTTGTTGAGCCATTGGATAGTAGATTGTAAGGTTGGATTTTAGTATGTTATGAAAGAGTTATCTTTATTTAAAATATGACTAAAGAAATAAGTTAAAATTTAATCAAATATCTTTATGAGATATTTTTGACATTTTTATTGGAGTAAGTACCTTTATTAAATGGTGATTCTATGCCAAAGTTTGAGTTCTTTAAAATTGCAGTTTCTTCCAGAGAGCATTGTATAACAGCTGAAGAAGAGGAAAGTGTTTGAAAATTTATCAAAATCATTGAGAAAAATGACGCTATGTGGTTCATGAAGATGTTAGTACCGAATGCTTAATGTATTTTAACAATTCGTGTTTGAGGCCCAACATCCATGAAAGGAAAAACATTTTTAGCAATACAAATAAAGAACGATTTATTCTGTTTTGACTTTTAACTATGACTTAGGATTTATTAATTAAATAAAAAAAACTCAGGTTGAAGTGAAATTGATCCTTACAAGTAGGGGTGTGCATGGCCCGGCCCGGCCCGAAGATCCGGCCCAGTCCCGAGCACTTTAGGGACTAATTTGATGTGATTTCATCAGGTCTAGGGCCGGGTATGGGTCTCAAAAGTAGACCCGGTCATTATTTCGGATCGGGTCCGGGCCATAGCTCGTGTCACCCGAAATCGGCCCGGTGGCCCGGTCATCATACACAATTAATATTTTGTGTTATTAGTGATGGATGATGGTTATTATTATGTGAAATTTAAGTATTGTAAATCTTAATATTTTGTGTTATTAGTCATTATATATAAGACTATAAGTTAATGTTTTATGTTTAAAATGCATAAGACTTTAGACTAATGCATAATTTTGTGTTATTTGTATTGATTTAAATATTTGGTGTTATTAGGTAATATTAGTATTGATTATGGTTATACTTTAATTTTAGAGAAGAGTTACTTCTTATTATATTTTTCTAAGTAAATTTTACCATGTCAAATAATGGTTGGAGTCTTGGAAATTTGGATATTTTTACATGCTAACTTACAAGAAAGTATCAAGGTAATATAATGTTAACGGCCCGGTTTTTACCCGGTATAATCGTGGCCCGAAAGTGTATAGGTTTCATCGGGTCTAGGGTCGATTCGGGTCTAACAAATAGACCCGGTATATATTTCGGGCCGAATCTGGGTCACATCAAACCCAGTTTCACCCGACCCATGCACACCTCTACTTACAAGTACTCTCAAATAATTCAGAATCCAAGGCCTATATGTGATATTGAAATTCAGCACAAAAATTTATTAATATAATTTTGTGTTACATATTTATGAAGCAAAAAATACGTGGAGGTAACAAACATGAGTTAAAAAAGAATGTTTCAACTAAGTGGGTGTTGAAATAATGAAATTTAGATTTTAACCAAAACATTATTACAAATCGCAATTCACAAGACAATTATATGGACAAGTACTCCACTTATTATAAACGATACAAAAGTAGCTGTTTGTGCATTACATTGTTAAGCGTCTTAGACTCTTAGGCGTGATTATACTATTTGTGATCTAATTAGATCTATTACGTTGGTATCGTTTCGTATTTTATCATCTGATTCCTTGACTATAAAGTCAATATTTCATCATTTGATTGCTTGACTATAAAGTCAGTAGTTTAACTGTAAATTCTACCTTAGACATGAAAAATATTGTGACCAAATTGTTTGTCTTTATGCTGATGACTGGAGCGAAAAGATTAATAACTATGTTTCACCTTAAAAAACTCAGAAAAATAGTATTAGTAATTGTGTCACTTTCAAAAAAAAAAAAAAAATAGTATTTATGATTCTATTAGGTTAATGGCTCAAACGTAACTTGCTACATACCTTTTTTTAAAGGTAAGAACAAGATAAAAGCATAACATACAAATTAAAAAGGTAAGAACAAGATAAAAGCATAACATACAAATTAGTAGGCTAGTGAAAAAACTCTTTGGTATCCTTACTATTTTTCTGTTACAGTAAAAAAAAAAAAAAAAACTCAAAAGACAATGATAAATGCCATTTTTTCAAAATTTTTAATGTCATTTTTTTTTCTGAAAAAAAAAAAACAACAAACAAATGGACCAATGTTTTTCATGATAACTCCAAGAACGTTTCAAATGAATCAATTGATCTATGGTAGAGCCAGCATAAAGATGAAAGTTATCAAGCCATCAACCTACAAGTTTAGCTCAGTTAACAAATTAAAATACTCTCTCCTGAACAATTCATATCATATAAAAATACCATAATTGTTTCATTAAAACCAGATTTGATCACATAATTGTTTCTTAACACAATATTTTAGCTTTAATGAGATTCGAGCTTAAAAGCCTGAATATACCACCAAAGTTTCTCATTTTAATTGTAAAGTTTATAGGTTTATTATTTTTCTTAACATGATTATATGGGAACATGCAATTCATGATAGAGTATTCCAACTTTTTTGAGCATTAACCTGTGCAAATGTTTCTTGCTACTCTTTGGGGTGCTTGGAGATTGCGCAAGAGGCTAGTGTTTGATCAAAATCCTTTGGCTTTGAAGTTTGAATCAGTAACTATTTTTATCAAGTTGATTGCTTTGGTACAATATGCTTCAGGTATAACTGCATGAACACAGAAAAATGAGAAGATGTTTGCAAAATAACATTTGAGATTTCATCTAAGGCTACATCAGACAGTATGCTGCTGCATGGAGTTTACTTTAAATATGGGGGAAATGAAAACATCGAAAGACAATAAGAGTGCAGGGAAGCTTCACAACTAACAAGGATTCCCCTTGAATGATTAAATCACAACCATTTCAGCTTAGGAATAAATTAACATCAATGCACATATAATTACAAAAACAAAAAAGGAAACAATGATATATCCGACAAGCCACATATAACAGCCATCTAGTCGCCAAAAATGCCATAAAATAAGCAACGACAAAGAAAACACTTAGGTGTGGGTAAAGCAGAATAAAGAATCACAATCATGTGAAGATCTAAAAGCGTTAATATGGACTCGAAAGATGATCGAGAACAAAACACAAGTTAAAAAGAAAGAGATACAAACAACATTTTGTGATGTCTAACAAGAAGAATCTCACCAACTTCTATCCTTGCAATAGGCCTCTAGATATCATTTCACGAAAAAGTTTCTCCGCGTTATCATTTTCACCTTTTTCAAACAGAGCACGAATGATTATTTCATAAGTCACAGCATTTGGTAAGCAGCCATTGTCTTCCATTTTTGACAAGAAAGCCAATGCTTCATGAAGTAGGCCCTCTTTGCAAAGCCCATTTATCATAATAGTGTATGTCCTCATGTCTGGCCGATAGCCTTTAATGGAAAGATCTTGAAAAATCTCTTTTGCATTTTTAAGTCTTCCACTTTTGCACAGACCATCTATAAGTATGTTGTATGCATATATATCTGGATCAATGCCACTCTCTTTCATTTGATTGAATAACATAAGTGCCTTGTCAAGTTGCTGGTTTTTAAACATCCCATCCAACAAGGAATTGTAAGTGATTACATTAGCAGGTTGACCTCTATCATGCATCTCAACAAGAAGCTCCAAAGCACAAGAGATTCTCTTTGATTTGCTCAAGCCATCAATAAGAGTGGTGTAAGTTACCGTATTTGGAACCAAGTACTCACGACACATTTCTTCAAAGAGATTCAAGGCTTCGTCAACCATTTTACTTTTGCACAAGCCATTAATCATGACACTGTAACTTTGAACATCAAGTGACACTCTACTTTGGACCATTGTGTTGAATACAAATTTTGCCTTATTTACTTCATTAACCAAACAATGCCCATCCATTAAGCTGTTATAAGTAACCACATTTGGTTTCACACCATGTTTTATCATCACAGCCAACACATTCTTAGCATCTTTGATCCTTTTATCAATTCAATAAGCCTCTAGCAACCATTTCCCGAAGAAGTTTCTCCGCCATGTCATTGTCATCCTTTTCAAACAAAGCACGAATAAGGGTTTCAAAAGTCACAGCATCTGGTAAGCAACCATTGTCTTCCATTTCCGACAGCAGGCCAATGCTTCTTCAAAAAATCCCTCTTTGCAGAGTCCATGGATCATAATATTGTAAGCCCTCACATCTGGAGAACAGCCTTTAATTGAAAGATCTTGAAAAATCTCTTTTGCATTTTTAAGTCTTCCACTTTTGCACATGGCATCTATAAGTATGGTGTATGTATATATATTCGGATCAATGCCACTCTCTTTCATTTGATTGAATAACATAAGTGCCTTGTCATGTTGTTTGATATTGAACAAAGCATCCAGCAAAGAACTGTAAGTGACTATATTAGGTTGACCTCGATTATGCATCTTTTCAAGAAGCTCCAAGGCACAAAGGATTCTCCTTGACTTTCCCAAGCCATCAACTAGAGTATTGTAAGTTACCGTGTCAGGAACCAAGTTCTTGCGACACATCTCTTCGAAGAGATTCAAGGCATCATCGATCATTTTACTCTTACAAAAGCCATTAATCATGATATTGTAACTCCGAACATTAGGAAACGGTCTACTCTTAGCCATTGTGTTGAATACATATTTTGCCTTATTTACCTGATTAACCAAACAATATCCATCCATTAAGCTGTTATAAGTAACCACATCTAGTTTCACACCATGTTTTGCCATTACAGCCAATACACTCTTAGCATCTTTGATCTTTCCTTCCTTGCATAGCCCATCAACCAAAGTATTATAGGTATAAACATTAGGAGTAATGTTTCTAAGCACCATATCACTTAACAAATCAATGGCTTCCTTATATTGACCCACAAGACACAATCCAAAAATGAGAGAACTGTATGTGATAACATTAGGAGAAATTCCCTTAGCAAGCATTTCAGAAAATAAATGAAAAGCCTGACTTACAAGTGTATCCTTGCAGAGGCTATCAATAATTGCGCTGTACATGAAGACATCAGGAGCAATGCCATACCGTGGGATCTTTCTCAACACTTGAATAGCAGCTGATGTGTGTCCGGTCTTACAGAGACCATAAGTGACTTGATTAAACTGAAATCCATGAGCCAGCACTCTGTCATGAAAGCGCACTGCTTTTTCAACTGAAATCCATAAGTTTGAGGGAGAGCTCTCTGCTCTCTGCTCCAAGACATAGACGACTAGAACTAGACGTTGCTATCTCTGCGGAAATAGTTTTCTCAATTTTTATCCGGTATGTACGCGATTTCTTACTCTTGAAACTTTGGAATGTTAAAACTCCTTTTAGAGAGTTAGAAAAAAAAAATTAGCATTTATGATTATTTTATATTTTTTATTTAAATTTGTTTAGATTAAT
>NC_029789.2:129718938-129739086 GCF_000816755.2 Arachis ipaensis
ACATATGAAAGACAGGAGTTTGAGGTAGAGATGAAAAGCATGTAGTTAACTAAGGCCCCATTTGGCAATTATCAGAGGACACAGACCTATTTGAAAAGGAGACACAGAGAAATGCACAAAGTTGGTCTTCCCTACGAAAAAATTTGTGCAATTATCTCTATCTCCCCTGTCTTTATATTTTTTTTCCAGAAAGGCAGAAACTCTTACCAAACAACAACTTTAGTAAATTTAATTATAACAAGCAAAATTCAAGTTTCATGTTTAGGCCTCAACAAAATTAAGAAAGATTTCCTCATTTGTTACCAGAAACCATTCATCGTAGTAGAGTGAATTGGTAAAGTCTAGAGAAGAGTTACAAGTTAGTTATGAAAGAACTGTTGGCTGTGAGAACAGTGCCAGCTACGATAGGACAGCTGTTAGTTACAGCTATCATAACTAACTTAAGAATGAACGGACTGTTGTACCTTTTGTACTAGCTTGCACAGGAAGCTACTCTTCTCTATACATAAGCACAGATTAGTGATAAATGTCTTATCTTTCTCTCTGAATTCTCTTTTCTTTCTCACTCTGTTTTCCTCCTTCTCTCATTCTCCCAAACCTTATTTAATCGACATTTTCTTGGCCTATAGAACTAGTAATTGTATTATAAATTGAACATAACAAAAGCCGATGCTAAAGATAGGTATTCATCATCACAAAAGAATTAGTATAACATCCCAAACATAATGAATTTTAAACGGCAAGAAGCTCCTGGTTTTCCAAATTTTTTGTTAAAAGATAATAGCAAATGCCTTCATTTGTGTATGTTTGTATATCTTCAGAAGAATATAAAGCACAACGAACATAAAATATATGCAGCAAAATATAGAACAACAACATGAAAGAACAAATATTCAGAAGGCAGAGGGTATGACACAGTATTTGAGCTTAGAAATGAGGATTATGACAGCTTACTGTTCCTGCAGTTGATCTGGAAGAAAGGAATGTACTGTGCTTCATTCATGATAAGCCAAAATCACATACCTATTTGAAAGAAAAAAGAAAGGGTGGAAAAAAAATTAAACCATATCTACAGGAAGCATTCAGCATGCTATCAACCATATTCTATCTTGTTTGAGATCAATTCATTTTATGTTTATTAGTGCAGTCTGAAGAGTGATTTTTGTGAAAGTAAGTAGCTATTATTCACTTCCATCCAAAACTGATTTTGAAGCTTAAAATCCAATGGTGGGTTCAACTAGAAATCAAATATGCTGAGAAAATATTAAATCAACTGTCTCGCAATTATTTCAAATGGACAAACTGAAATCAAGTATAAAGGAAAATTCATACTAGAGAACTTCAATATTGTCTTTGCCATGCTGCAACTTAACATGCTTGCGTGCACCTAGCAATCAGTAAGCATGGAACAAAGATGAAAATGTCAAGAATCCAATATATTCAACCACCAATTCAAGTTCATATCAGTTTCATGAAATAAGTTAATCAGCACTTAAGCAGAGTTCAACTTTTGATATTCAAAGATATTCTTCAAAAAGAAATGCAATTTCAAACTCTACAACATTGTTTCACTTTTAATTCTTTATTCTAACCCCAATCATCACTGCAGAGAAAATTTAGAAAACCCAAAGAAACAGGTGTAGAAACAATTGTACTTGGAATTAGAATCCCCAAATCTTTTGTGACAGGTGTAGCTAATAACAGACAACAAATCTCCAAACATGTTTTAATAATAAAAGCTTTTCAACATGATTTTAAACAAGAACAATATAATAATCCCTATATAGGATTTTTTAACGAGAAATAATGAAATAATTCAACCAAGCATTAACTGCTGAGTAACATTAATTATGAAAATGAACCAAGGTTTTAGGAAAACATTAATTACAACTAAGTAACATTAATTATGAAAATAAACATAATGTACAAATTTTCAATTGATTCTAAGAATTACAGCTGAGTAATATTAATTATGAAAAGCACAAAGGTTTTAAGATAATTCATATTTGAACCATAGTAGACAAATTCCTAGAAATTCCTTCTTGCACAGCCCTTTTTTTTTCCTTGAAAAATCAAGTGTAATCACATACTTTGTATACAGGTTTCTTCAGCTGTGATCAGATTTTGAAAAATAACAAAATGTTGAAATTGTCAACCAAAAAAAGTGGGGTCATGCATTTAGTAGATGTATTTGTTTTAAAGACTGGCAGTGAAAATCATATATCCATGTCATTAATCTTGCCACCGCATATCTTTTAGAAGAATACTAGGAAGATTTACTCAAATAAAGCACAGTTGCTCATCAAACCAATCATGAGCTCTTAACTACTATCAAGAAATCTTAAGCACAGTTACAACTAGGAATATCCACCGAAACAGGATCCATGATAGCCATGGTAACAAAGAGTAAAAAATCAGCCAATAACACAAGTTCAAAATTAATTCAATAACAGTGAGATAACCAAAATCAAGGTGATAGTGAGTTCATGGCATTTCCCAAATCCTCCAATAGATATAAAATTCACCAAGTTCTGTACAAATTTTGACAACAGAAAATTTATTAATTTGAGTTGATTTATTTCTCCTATTGTCTTTTCAATAAGCCTCTAACAATCATTTCATGAAGATATTTCAGTGCTTGTTCATTTTCACCTTTATCATAACATTGTATATTCTTGAGTTTAGGTGATAGCCTAAAGTACAAAGATGCTGGAGGTGTAGTACTATTATTGGAGTCCTGAAAGTGTTCGCCATTGTTGAATGATGGTGATAAAAAAAATTATTTGGAGAGAAAAATTATGATTGAATGATGATTATTGAAAATTAGGAATTAGAAGAATATGTGATGGAAAAATTAGTATTTGGAGGCAAAATTAGCGAACACTCAAAATGCTAACTGTTTTTTAGATATCAAACCAAATTCTAATTTAGAGATAAGTGACAATAATAGCATTATGATTGAAGATCCTTTGAGAAAATGGAAGCAAACACAGAAAATAAAACCAAGTGAACTCAATAAGAATGAGATTGATAGGTATCTGAAAGATCATGTAACAAAAGATTTTAATAGATTTGATATATTGAGGTAGTGGAGACGAAAGACACTCAAGTATCGTGTTCTTTCTTGCATAACTAGAAATATATTAGTCATTTATGTTTTTACTGTAGTATCTATTTCTACTGTATTATATATTGTATTAACTAGACTAGAAGTCACCTGACATTACTATTTAATTCAAATTCAATAATATATAAGACAACAATTAACAATATAATTCAAATTCAATAAAATAAAAAATTAGTTACATGTACAATATAATAACTTCTTATAAATTGATTAGTTGAAACTTAACCTATGAAATTTTGCAGGAACTAATACTAGAAAATTAACAATAAATAACAAATTATCATATAATATTTACACAAAAATTATCATATAATATTAGTAAATTTTATATTTACATTTCATAATAAATATTAAATATTAAATATACTAGCGTTCACTATTTATAGCGCCAATAATTACCAACACCATCAATTTTTTCTTCTGCTCCAAGGTAGAACCGCAACTTCTCAATGACATAAAAGTTAAATTACCTGTGCCTACAAATGGTAGAACCAGAAAAGAACTCCATTGCAGATTGCATAACAAAAACTGAAAAAATAAATAAATAAATAAATAATACTATTCAGTGAAAATGAACAAAGAATTGGTTAACTATATTAAAATTTTCCCTTTCTGTAGAGTCTGAAACAACTCTTGATGACAGAGATATCTTCTTGTTGATAAACTTGCAATATCCGAAACACATTGTATATTCATACACTCTAACCATACAGCAAAATTATGCCCTTTGCAGTAACAAATGTTTATTTGGAGTACTGTTTTATGCAGCACGAACCACACAAGTTAGCATGGAAGTATATAAATGAAGAACCTAATTATAATGCAAAGATTGACTTTGCAAAGTTTATAGCAACATCAATATTTTATCCGTTTGAGATGAAGTGATTTTTGTTTGAGTTTCATGAGAAAAGTGAAGTTTAAAGTTTAAAATCCAGTGAGTATGATTCTGAAGAATTCTAGTGTCTCACAATTTATTCCGAATAGGCCGAATAGAAATCAAAGTATAAAGGAAAATTCACACTAGATAGGGACCTTCAACATAGTTTGGACTAATATAAAGCCAATTAAATTTATACATATAACACGGTGGATTGGTATTTACCCATCTGATTGAAAGTAAATAAATACAATAATTATGCAAAGAAATTCACCAAATAAAATCAACTGCAATTCCAAAGAATTCTATATTGTTTCACTTTTAACACCCCCATCACAACACCACATAACAAAACTCCAAGCCAGTAACTTCTTTTAAAATGCTAATAAACAGAGACTTAAGAGACAATGGAGTAATGTCTGAACAAGAAATAATGAGGTCATTTATCTAAGAATTAACAGAAAAACATTCTCCTAAAAAGTATTTCATAATGTACAAATTTTCAGCAGAAGCAATTTCCAAGCAATACAATTGAGTATCATTAATTAAGAAAATGGCCACAAGATTTGAGATAACTGAACCATATTAACCTTGACTCAATGTTGCTTAGGTTGATGAAAAGAGAGGACATGCATTCTAGAAGTGGGTTTTATTTTTAAGATGGAAGTGAAAACTATATAGCCTAAGAATAAATACTTAGTACCTACTTAAATTTCCTTTTACAACAATTCCCGGAGGATTTAATCAAATAAACAATAGCTCATGGTTGCTTATGATAAAACAGTGATAGGAATTATTTCGATATATATATATATGCAGTACCTACAAAGATACGGAAAAATAAGTTGCACAACAGAATAGCAGAAAACAAACAACAAAACAAAATTTTCAATCTTTTTAGTTTTGCTTAGTTTCTAGCATGATAAATATATGATCTCATAGAATAACAGTAAAGAACACTCCATTGCTATAAAGGTTGGCCCGCAAGGCACAATCCATAAGTTAGAGTGTTGTACGTGATAACATCGGGAGAGATTCCCTTAGCAAGCATTTCAGAGTATAAATGAAAAGCATCACTTACAAGCGTAACCTTGCACAAGCTATCAATAATTGCGTTGTACATGAAGACATCAGGAGCAATGCCATACCGTGGGATCTTTCTCAACGCTTGAATAGCAGCTGATGTATGCCCGGTCTTACAGAACCCATTGATCAACGTCCCATAAGTAACTTGGTCGAAGTGAAATCCATGAGCCAGCAGCACTCTGTCATGAAAGTGCAGTGCTTTTTCAACCTTACCAGAGAGAGAGAGAGACCTTTAATGAGTGTATTCAATGTTATGGTATCAGGCTGAAAACCCGTCCTGAAAATCCTGGCCAACACAGAGAAAGCAAGCGTCATACGACCCATGCCGCAACAACAATTGATTAGGATGTTCAAAGTAAACAAGTCGGGAGCGATTCCCCTGGCTTGCAATTGTTGGAAAAGGGAAATGGTGGTGAGGAAATGGTTGGTCTTGGCAAGAGATCCCAAAATCTTGTTAAATTGGATGATGGATGGAGGAGGACGCATAGAGAGCATGCGAGTGAAGGAATCAACAGCTTCATCAAGCGATTGGGGATGAGAGTGAGAGTGTAGGGATGAAGTGGAAGGGAAGCAAAGACGGAGAGCGGAGTGGGGAACAGAATAAGGAGAGAGCTTTGGGATTTGAAAAGCACACCTTAACAAGATTCGTGAGAATGACAACATTATAGCAATCAAAGAGAAGTATGGTGGTAAAATGGAATGCGTTGAGTTGAAGAGTGCTTCAACGAGTCAGCGTAGCATCAAGCTTGTTCGAGGTGATTTGTTTCTACTTTTATTATCTTACTAGTCTAAGCCCTGATGCATTGGATCACATACTCTATTTCCATAAATAAGTTTTTTCTTTTTTTAATATTTACATTTAATAATATCAATTTTTTTTTTTTGTGACTTAAAAGAAAATAAACAAAAATTAAGAAAGAAAAAAAACAAGAAACTGCTTAAGAAAGACAGTCCCGCTGAATACTACTCTCAAACTCCTTCCAAGGCAATGGAAGCTCCACTTGGGGAGAAATAGTCCTCATTGCAGTCTTTGCCATGATGTCTGCTATTGTATTTGCATCTCTCAAGATCAACCGGAGATTAGCACGCCATTTCCAAGACATGATATCTCGGATTTTTAACACCAAAGGATCAATAAACCCAGAGCAATCTTGTAAATTATTGACAATAGTAAAAGCCTCCACACAGTCTGTCTCACATATAATGTCTCTTTGTCCCGAGTCCCATGCTAAAAGAAAGCCTCTCCAAATAGCAAACAACTCTCCTTGCAAAATGCTACGACTCTTAATTGTTCCCAGACAGCCTCGTTGCCACCTTCCCTTCCAATCTCTGCTAACACAAGTAAAACCAACTCGAGCACCACTGCCAGGATAGCTAGCATCACAATTAATCTTAAAGGTACCCACTGAGGGGGGAATCCAAGAGCCACTAATGGTTGAGGGGATAGATAGTCGTTGCAACTCAAAAATATTTCGGAGCTCTTTTTCTAAGGACAAATCCATACCAATCACCTTGTCTGAGGTCCAATGCTCGTGAGGATGAAAGATCTCGTTATTTCTCGAACACCAAATCCACCAGAGACCAGAAAAGAATCTAAAGGGGCACTGTTTGCTATTATGTAAGAACCAACTCATCAAATCCATTGGTTGATCGGAGATCCCTAAAGCTTGCCAAACAAGTTGGACTTTTGGACAATCCCGAATACAATGTAAAACCGACTCCTGACTTGAGAAACATCGTGGACAGCTATACGTGTGCGAAATGCCCCTTCTAAAATGAAATGCTAGGAAGAGCCTCCCGAAGACATAGCTAGGCCAAAAATTTGTGCTTTTTCGGAACATGTTGACGCCAAAACCAAAGCCAATTACCCCTATCCTCCCAACTAAACATCTTCTTACTGAGCCATAAATAACCACTATGAGCATCATAAACCTTTGAAGCCGCACCAGTCCAACACCAACCGACCTCTGAACCAGCTTGAACATCTAGGTTGTAAGAATTAATGTTGCTCTGCAGAGACTGATTCAGAGGAGAATAGATATTCTCAAGGTTCCACTGTCCAGATTACCAAAGGTCCAAGATCTTGAGATCCGAATCAGAAATGTGAACATAATCCATCTCCTGACACAGTCGCCCCTCTCTTCTCCATTTAGAAAACCAAAAGTTCTGTTCCAAATCCCCAATGCACCAACTAAAACCTTCCTTTAGGATATCCCAAGCTCGACATATACTCTTCCAAACATAAGATCCCCTTCCTCGAGACCGACTAAAACAATCATCCTTAGAAGAATGGTATTTCTCCGTCAACAGTTGAACCCATAGCTTGTTGGGATAGTGAAAAAGTTGCCAAACTAGTTTTTCAAAAAGAGCAATATTGGCACAAAAAGAATCTCTAATTCCCAGACCTCCAAACTTTTTAGGAGTGACCAACACTTTCCAGTTAACTAGATTCAGATCTCTAATAATATCAATTTGAAATGCCCATTTGTGTATAGAAATTATATGTATAATTTTGATGTCATTTTTTTTTCTTGCACAATATCAATCGATAACAATATGAACAATACCACTAACACTAATAATGTGAAAATAGAATATCTTTATACAAAACTTTTAACTAAATTAATTTATCAACTCAGATAATAATCAGAAACTTAATTAATAACACAAATTTTAAAAGAGAACAATTTTTACAATACTAATAGAAATACCCTAAAATTTAATAAATATGAATATTATTTAAAAATAATAAAGATAACCACCAAAACTATTTTAATATTTCCCAAACATAATGTTTTAAGTTTAATAATACATGACTTTATTAACATAATAAACTTAGGGTATTATATATTTAGTCTTCTTATCTAGAATAAATTGAGTTTAATTAATATGTGTTCTAATTTCTAAGTGCACATGATAAATTTGTTATTAGTGGAAAGATTTTATTGAAAATATAAATATTCAAATTTTTAATGTATTTGTTTTGACTTCATTAAATAAAAATTTTTCATTAAGAATAAATTTATCATATACCTAAGACACATGTTAGCTAAATCTATAAATTATCAATTGAACAATATGACATTAGAAAATTGCATTTAAGGCATAACAACTACAGAAGCTATAAATGACAATATTAATAAAAATTTGATAGTCCAAGCAAACCAACTACTATTACATTAGGGTTAAACCTCAAAATCCAAATTATAAAACAAATCCACATCAAGAAAAAGATTTAAAGCATACACACAAACTAAGCTCCAAAATTTTGTTCACCAAATTTTTCTGCAACTTTAATAGTATTTAATTAGCTATCAGCACCAACCGAATTATTTCTCCATTATTGATCTTATTTTTATTTAGGTATTTTTAACTTGATTAGTTTCTAAACTGTACTTTCATGTCTTTGTCAATCTATTACACTAAAGTTCCAATCCTGAATGAAAGACCTTTTAATATTGAACGTTATCAAGTTAATTTATGTTGCTTTAATTGATTTGAATATAATTTGAAACTATGGTCTGGAATTGCAATTGCAGCCATATTTTGAGAAGCACAATAAAAATTGGTTTAGCACTAGCAGCATTAAAAAGCTTTTAAGATGGAACCAAAACAGAAAAAGGAAGTTATCCCAGGTGCAGTTGCAAGATTAAAAAGCTAGAATTCAAAGATAAATATGCTATATCAGGTTCTTGTCTCAAACTTCATGTTTTCTATTTATAAATGATGAGATGCACACTTATCAAATCCAAATGGATATAGAATAACCGAGAATGTGAACAAGTTAGATGAAGCTTCATATGAAGTTGACACATACTTTAAATACAGGAAAGCAAATTGTTTCATATATGCAAATCAATATTAGTTCAATCAACGCTTGGTTTTTTGTTACCCATGGAAATTTGGACCTTAGATTAAAGAAACATTCACTTGCTCTATATGACGAAGAAAATCAATGACTTTGTTTTGTCAAAGTTAATCGCATTTGTAAAATGCGCCTCAGTTAGAGCCTTGCAGGCAACTGCATGAACACAAAAAAACGTGAAGATGTTTGCAAAATAACTCTAGATATTTGATACAAAATACATTAGATGGCTACATTAGGCCGTAGTTACTGCATAGTAAAATGAAAATTAAAGATGATAATAACAGTGCAGGGAAGCTTAACAAGTAATTCCCTCGGAATAGAATTATGAATATAATTTTATTGAAATGGATCCCAAATATCAAAATATAATAAATTAAAATTTGTATTAGCTTTATTAAAATTTTGAGAAAATAAAAGTTTCTTTCGTTTAAAAAGATGACAAATGTCATAAACCTCATCGTGATGCATAAAAATAAAAGAAAAATGTCTATGTAAATGATTGAGTCTTTATCTAAAAAGATGTCCTAAACAAAAATGCCATATATTTAAAAGTGTAATGAATGAGAATTGGATGGAATTTAAAGAATATGTAGTTGATGGATTATTGATGAAGTTGCGTTCAAGGACATATTGTAACACCTTACCACACAGAGTCTTACGCTTAAGTCGTAAAGCAGATGTGACGAGATATTACGACCTCTAAAAGTAAAATACGTACATAAAAATAGTTGAAAGAGTTCATATCTAGGAACCTTGAAGAATAAGTTAAACAAAAACGAAAACAGAAAATCGTGTCACACTCGCAAGATTAATCATAAAACGGATAGGTGGGATAAAAAAAGGCTAAAAATATATTATACATATTAGAATTTCAAAACACAGATATCAAACTCCAGTAAAACACCTGTAGAGCCCAAAAGACAGTTCTTCGCTTGTAACCTCTAAGAGGACAAAATACAAAATATACATGCGGAAATTCTATATACATATATACATAGCCTAAAACAAAATATAACAGCCCAAAAGACAATTCTTCGCTTGTAAGGAGGGTCTCCAGACACTCAACGAGGTGTCTCTCGACCTGCATCTGAAAAACAATATAATATATATAGAATGAGAACCGGAGGTTCTCAGCATGGTAAAGGTACCCACATAGTTAATATAAAAAGTCCTGGAAAAGCCAAAGGCATTCCTAGAACTCCGACACTCTGATTTCAACTTAAAGATCCAACTAAACTAGAAATTAAGTAAGTTATCTAAGGTGTTCAAGTTCTAAATATAACTTTAACTTAACACTTCACTTTCTGTCTCCTCCAATTCTCCGAATCACCAGTGGAACACCCCCCTCACACATCCGCTAAAAGGGGTCTCTCAGAAAACATACACATACAATTTAAGCAAGGAAAACACAGATAGAGGTGCAATTACAGCAAATAGAACAAGTAGCAAATAAGCAGAGTTAAGCAATTAAACAAACCAAAGCAATGTATACTCAAGCAAAATATACAAATGCATATGATGTATGTCTGTCCTATGGTTGATGAATCTCATCTGTCGGTTATATAGCCAACCCGCCCTCGTAGTTAACCATTGGACAGTCCATTTGTGCACGCATCCTCAAGCTCAAAAATAATATTCAATGTTCTGAAAATCGGACCGGACCGGCCGGTCGAACCGGTTCAACTGAGAACCGACAAAGAAAACGATCCGGTCCAGTGTGTAAAACCGTTCGATCCAAAACCGTTACTAAACCGTTGAACCAGCCGGTAACCGGCCAGTTGGACCGGACCGGAAACCGACCGGTTCTTTTAAAAGCATCGTTTTCAGCTTTTTCTTTTTTTAAAAAAAAGGAAACCAAAGCATAAACGCTTACCCTCACCCACCCCCCTTCCCCCAATACCCCCTAAGTGAAACTCAAAATTGAAAAGCAAAGCTTGCAAGTTCAAAAATTAGGGTTCTGGGTCCTGCCGCGCCGTCCGTTGTTCTCGGCGCCTCCGTGGCCTCCTCCTTCCCCCTGTCTCGAACCCAGCCACTCTCTTGTAGCTCGGCACGTCTCTGGTTGAGGGTTGGAGCTACTTGCCGTCTGTTCGTCGCCGTCGTCTGTTCGTCGCTCTACTCTTCGTCGGAGGTTAGTGGCACTGCTTACAGGCTTACAGGTTTTTTCACTTCTTCGAGTCTTGCTTTTATGCTCTGTTTAGTGATTTACTGATTTCTGAATGTGGATTGAAATTAAATTATTGATTTTGTGTTGTTAAAAATGGATTTGTTACTCTTCTGCTGCTATTTTTAGTTTCTAAGGAAGTGGTGAAGTGGAGAAGAAAGAATAATAGTGGTTGTCGTCTGGTGGGCGTCCTGCTCGCCGTTGTCTACTCGCTGTCGCGCTCAACTGCTCAGATCGAAGGTCGGTGCACATTGCTAGTGCTTGTTCTTCTTTTTTTATGCTCTGTTCAGAAGTGAGAACAAAGGGTTTAGGATTTTACTACTGTTAATGCTATTGTTGAATGATTAACTCTGCTGCTACTGCTGGGCTGTACTCTATTTGATTGTTTTTTTATGCTGTATTGAAAAAAATTATGCTTAAACTTTGATAATTCTTTGTTAATTTATGTTAAAATTTTGATCAATCTGCTGTCTGCTGAAAATGTTACTAATCTTTGTTAAAATTATGGTAAGGTGTGAGCTTTTATTTGTTCAATGTAATCACTTTGTTAAAATGATACTAAAGCAAGCTTTTATCTAAATGATTAAGTCTTCTCCATTGTATTGAACTGAATTTATTTATTAAATTTTTTAGTTAAATTTCACTAAGTTGTATCTTGTTTTGAACTGATTAAAATGAATGAAGGAATTTTTATTGTTGAATTTTTGTTGTTAAATCTTGTTTCCATTGAAAAAAAAGAAACTAAAAGGAGAAGAAAGAAACTATAGAATATTAAGTTAATTCCCACAAAAAACATAATGAGTTATGCAAAATATATAGACTGTTAATAACCAGTAGCATAAACAACTTACATGAATTCCATGTATTGAAGTTTATTAATGATCATGTTTCATAGCAATAGCATAAGCAAATGTCAATGCTTCTACAAATTATAAACTGTTAATATCTATTTTTGTACAATTATTTTTCTCTCTGTTTTAGATGTTGAGTATTGCTAATTTCTGAAATGTTAGTGCTCAACCCCTGCATATTTGGTCTATATTCACTTATCTTTTCAATCATTTGGTTGCCAAAGAATCAAGGAGTTTTAATTTTTATTTGTTTTTTTAATGAGCTTCAAGTCAATAAAATTATTGAATGTGACCTCTATAATGTATTGCACATAAGATGCTTTTCCATTCAAATTTAACCTTATCAAAAGGACATATATATTTGGTAACAATTGTAATTGGAAGCTTTCAAATGGTACTTTCTCATGTTTTTAGAGTTTTGCATATTTCTAATAAGCTTACTTGTATAAAGCACCTTATTATTTATTTATTTTTCTATTTTAAAACGGTTTATCCGGTTGAACCACCGGTTGGACCGATTAGACCAATAAACTAGTGAACCAGTGACTAGAACAGTTTGATGACCGGTCCGATTTTCTGAACCTTGATAATATTCATGGAGTCAAACTCCAAGCTCAAATAGTCTCAAATATACAAGCCACATAATAATCTTTTTCTTTTTAAAATAACACTTCAAATCAAAACTCTAATTTTTATAGAAATTTCGGCAGTGTATCTCCCTAAAACTCAAACTTATGCCATCCTTCAAGGGTCCCAACCACTAAAACAAACACCTCTCAATCATTCAAATTATTTCTAGTATCAAATTATTACAAAATCAAATAAATTCCAATATTAAAATTTTTCCCAAAACCAACCAAATCCAATAGCAAATTATTTATAAAAACCGAACCACACATCATATACCATATACACAATTCATTAATAATTCATTCAGTTCATTCTTATCTTAATGTCTTCTAGCCTAAGTTTTCACGTGACATTAAATATTAACTACGAAAAACCAAAAACATACCTTGGTCGATTCCTCCCTAAACTTGGAACACCTCAAAAATCTCTCCTTTCACAAGTTCCAACCTTCCAAACGTCAATTCCTCAAGCCTAATTATCCGGATTTCGTTCCGAACTGCCCGATTGAACTTCAAATCAACCAGAACACAATCTATTTCACACAATATCACTATAATAATCATAGGATTCACTAACTCAATGATTCATAAGGGTTTAACCGTTTTTTACCTTACCCACAGATTAATTGGACCAAACCCAATGATGTTCTACTGCTAGAGTTCACCTAAACCATCAAAATCATTCGATTCCTTAATACCTAAACTCTAAAATCTCGAAATTGAGGAAGAAAGAACTGGGCGAGAAATGCAAATTTTTTACCATTTTTTTCGGATAGAATTGAAGAGAGTTCCGAGACGAACGCGTGGCCGCTGACAACTCGTCAATCAGAACTCTGGATAGAACTCTGGATTGAACGTTATGGACGTTAGAATTTTTGGAAGGGAGAGTTAGGGATTTTGTTACACTAATCTTCTCTTCTCAAGGGGTTTGCAGTAATGAAGAAGATGAAGATCCATTTTAGGTGTTTTATAGGTTAGACTTTGGGTCGGTTTAGGTCCAGTCCAATCGGTTCGGTCCGTTGGCCTATTTTTGGGCCAAAATCTTTAAAATTAGTGTCAAAATTTATATTTTTAATATTTCTGCTCCTCTAAATTATAAAAAAATTGATTTTCTAATCTCTTTGAATAATAATTAATATGTTGGCTAATTATTTATTAATTTCACGGGGTTTACACATATAATTCTTCTCTCATTCTACCCAAACTAATCGTCCTCAAATTGTTGGCATGTAAAGTGCAAAAAAAAAAAAGATAAAAAAAAGTAAGTACACATTTAAGTACGGAAGTAATTTTTGAGATGGAGATAATATTAAAATTGAAATAAGGTAAATAAAGAACATAATGAAAAATTAAGAATGGTGAAAATTGAACAATGTTTTTATAAAAAGTAGTAATTTGAAAGTCATTTGATATAAACAATAATAGGAGAAATTTGTTTTTGGTAAAAGAGCCACAATACGAGCATAACTTTGAGGAAGAGCCGCCGCCACGTCCCGTGTTGGTGGAAGAGAAGCCACAACCGTGGCCGAATAGAGGGCGCTGAGAGTCAACAGCAGCAGCAATGGAGCATGGATCATCGAGAAATCCAGCAGCAACTTGTAATTGTCATTCATGTTGGATCACAAGAACAAAAACACGAGTTACCGCCGGCAATGGGTCAAGAAGAAGGAGCTGAAACCTAACCATAGAGATCCGTTCGTCAAGCCCCTTAAGGAAGCGCATAATGAAATCTTGAGTTCTATATGTTTTTGTTGGACAGCTGCAGGTAGGAAGAGGGAGTGAATTTTCAAAATCCTCCCAAAAAGTCTTCAATGAGATATGAAATTTGGTGACAAAGGGAGTGCCTTATTTTAGCACATAGATTTCTTCTTGCAATTATGTAATACTGAGGAGGTCACTTTGATAAAATCTTTTTTTTTTGTAATTCTGTCCAAACAGAGAAGGCAATGGACAAGTAGATGACGCTCTATGTAATAGAAAGGGACAAAAAATAGAAGAGTCAGGACAGAACCAAGTTATTGTCGTGCTCCCTTGAAAAAAAAGGATCATCAGGTAAGGGATAAGGTATAGAATCATTTAGAAAACCTTGTTTATTTTTGAAAATTATAGGCATGGTGAAGGATCGACACCATAAATGATAATTGCTTCCAGAAAGACAGGTGTGACTAGCACTGATGTAGGACTAGGATGAATATAAGAAGGGTGTGTAAAAACTGATTTATGTAACTTAATAGCTTTTGCTGAAATTTTGATGTATGCGTACCCAAAAGACCCTATGTGTACGCGAGGATTGGGTTCTGCACAACACCCTTGCGTACGCGAACAGTGCATGCGTACGCGACTTTGGCATTTTCACATCCTGTGTACGCGAAAACATGCATGCATACACGAAGATTTCGTTCTGTCAACACACTCGCGTACGCATTAGGTGGTTGCGTACGAGAGTTTGCCAAAGCTTACATGCATACGCGAGAATTCCCTGTTTTTCAAAAAGTGTATTTTTGAATTTTAAATCATTCCTCTACCTTTTCAAACTTCTGTAACAACCTTTTAAGACCCGATAATTTGTTTTTAGGCTGTGGAGTAAGGGTAAACATGTTGAATAAGTCAAGTTAATATTAAGGTTGTAAAGTGAAGAATTGTAACTGATGAAGTGCTGAAATATTGAATGTGATGTTAATGATGGCTGTATCGATGATGATTGATGATTGATGATTGATGATTGATTGAATTATATGGCATATGCACTTCTATTATTTGATATACGAGTTTTTCTGGGTAGATGCAGTGGCTTCCACCACTTGCTCCAGGTTTAGACTCGATACTCTGTTAATCATCTGTCGCAAAATGTGACCGGCCACTTTAACTTATATATATATATTAATTTGAGCTTGGGGTTCTCCCCGTGGATATTTTTTATCTTGGGGATACGCGCACAGAGGAACTTCCAAAATTAGCTACCGGACATGTCGGGTTTGGCTATATAACCGACAGATGAGACTCATTAGCCATAGGACAAGCATACATCATATGCATTTGTATGTTTTGCTTGAGTGTGCATTGTTTTAGTTTGCCTAACTACTTAACTATATCTGCTACTTGCTCTACTTGCTGTATCTGTACCCTTATCTGTATTTTTTTTGTTTGATTTGTATGTGTTTGTATCTGAGAGACCCCTCATATGGTGGAGGTGTGATGAGGGTTATTCCACCCGGTGATTAGGAAGTTTAAAGCAGACAGAAAGTGAAGAGTTAGTTTAAAAGCTATAATTCTCTTAGATAGACTACCAAACTTTCTAGCTTAGCATAAATTTTAAGTTAAATCTAAGTGTTGGAGTTCTAGAAATACCTCTGCCTTTTTCGAGACCTTATATATTATCTACGTGGGAACATTTACCATACTGAGAGGCACCTCACTAAGTATTTTGGAGACCTTCTGGAAGCGAAGAACTATACTCTTGGGACTTAGTATTTTGCTGCTAGTTGTATTTATATGTATATGTATTCTCCGCCCTGTATATTTTGTGTAAGTCCCTCCTAGAAGTTGACAATGGAGAAACAGGTGTTCATATTATGTGTATCCGTACGAGTGCGATGCGATTTTTTTTCTGTTACGCTTTTGCTTAGCTACTTCTTCAAGGCTCCTAGTTATAATTTCTTTCAACTATATTTATATATGTCTTTTTCTTTTAGAGGTCGTAAAACATCGCCATCTCTACTTTACGACTTAAGCGTAAGGCTCTGTGTGGTAGGGTATTACAAAAGATCTGCCCAAGAAGAAACAATAGCCTCTTAAAGATCGCTGAGTGTCAGGACATCCGAACCAATCAGAGTCACTAAAGACAAGAATCTGAACTTTTGGGGAAGAAAATTCCTTTTCCGCGGCTACTCTTTAAGCAACTCAACACTCACTTTGCGGCTTGAAGATGATACTGAGTAGGAAACGCCAATAAATTGACTTAATTGTTGTGTTGCATACATGATGTCTAGTCTCGTAGTGGTAAGATATATGAGGTGACCAACCAAACGTTGATAGACAAAGGGATCCGAGAGAAGGGGGTTGTCATCCTGATGAAGTTTTGTAGCACTATTCATGGGAATAGAAGCTGGTTTGGCGCCTAACAAGCCAGAATCTTCTAAAAGATCATGCCAAAATTTTCTTTGAGAGAGAAAATTTTTTTTTCTGATTGAACAACTTCAATACCCAAAAAATATTTCAAAGAATCCAAATCTTTAATTTTGAAATGCTGGTTCAAAATTGTTTTAACAACAACAGGTTTAGAAATAGAATTTCCAGTTATAACAATATCATCAACATAAACTAGAAGACTAGAGATTTCAGCACTAATAAATTTAACAAACAAACTATAATCAGAAATAATCTGTTCGTATCCATGAGATAGTAAAAGACTGGACAGTTTCTCATACCACATGTAACTAAATTGTCATAAATCGTATAGAGATTTCAACAATTTGCAACATTGATTTCGGAGAGTTGCCACAATTTCAGGGGGCAGAGACATATAAACATCTTCCGAGAGATCACTGTGTAAGAAAGAATTATTGACATCTAGTTGGTGTATGAGTCAGTGTTTCATGGTTGCCAAAGCCAAGACTAATCTGATAGTGGCAGGCTTGACAACAAGAGAAAATGTCTCTAAAAAATCAACACCTTCAGTCTGAGTGAATTCCTTAGCCACAAGACGTGTTTTATATCTATCAATCAAACAATTTGGCTTACGTTTGATTCGGTAAACTCACATACAGTCAATCGACTTGATATTTGCAGGACAATCAATAAGATACCAAATTTTGTTCAATTCAAGAGCATCCAGTTCATCTTTCATGGCACTACACCAACTAGAATGATTGTTGGCGTCTTTGAAAGACTTTGACTCAATCTCAGATTACAAAGACAAAAGATAGGTTTTATAAGCAGGAAAAATATAAGAAAAATACATAATAGAAGAAATTGGATAAAGACACATTGAGAAAGAGAAATTTGCGCATGTGAGAGAAGAATTACAAACATAATCGAAAAGGTAAATTGATGATTGGCGAGCTCGGTGATGATGGGCCTGATAGAGAAATGGTTTTGAAGGGAGATGATGGTGTTATATTGAATGTAGAAGATTGAGATGTCTTGGCTTAGTGAGGCTTCGGTGAAAAGAAAGAATGGGAGATACTGGTGATGTAGGTGAAGTTGAAATATTAGAATGGATGGGTTAGTGGAAATGAGGTGTGGGTCAATATAGTGGCGGAACTTGAAATAAAATTTGGAGGGGGGAGGGCAGATAGAATAATTGTCAAGATGCTTTTGATATGGACTCATTTAAGATAGGTTTGTCTAACCTCATCTCTCTGATTTGGGTGATATTGCCAAATTTAAAGCCGTTTTCTAGAGTCTCGTTCCAAAGAATTAAGGTCAAATTCATTAGATGCAACTCTTTAAACTTTTGAAGGTTGTATCTCAATTTTTTCGTGATTCATTAAAGTAGAAGAATTATTTACAGGTGTTAATATTGTAAAAGTTATATGTTCTGCTTCTTAAATATTAGCCTTCCTCTTAAAAACTGCATCAATTCTTTGATTTTTTATGATTATTTTATATAAAAATTTAAATATGTATCTTGTAAAATATGTAAAAAAGAAGTTAGAAGGATAAATATTAAAATTTATAATATTTATTGAATTTTTTTATCAATTTATACAAATACAATAATATCAATACTTATTAAATATTTTAATATTTTTTATCATATAAAAAATTAAATTAAATAAATATTAAAATATAAAATAATATTAAATTATATAAATAAAAAATACCTATTTTTTTATATTTGAACTCAAAGGTAGAATGAGTGTTGCTGTCAATAGGAATAAGTTCTTACTCAAAAAGAAGACTACCTAAATTTTGTTTTTGAGGTATGTTTGATGATGTTGGAGTGGGTGTATGGAATTGGACCGTTTTAGTGACTAAGGATAAGATTATTTCATAAAAAATCACATTTCTAAAAATCTCGATTCTTTTATCTTCTAAAACATAAATAATATATCCTTTAAAACCATGTTGAAAACTAATAAACACAACCTTTTTTGCTCTTGGAATAAATTTTAATCTATTTGCCATTAGAGTAGAAATAAAACATAAGCATCCAAAAACTTTAAGGTCATGATAATTTGGTGGATGATTAAAAACAAACCTCAAATGGTGTTTTAGAATTTATCACTGAAGATAAAATCTATTAAGCAAATAAACAGCATGATTAATGGCACAAGACCAAAAAGATTATGGTAAATTAAATTGAAACATAAAAGCACCACATATATTCAAAATATGTTGATGCTTGTGTCAATAATAATTAAAAAATATCTATTATATATTATTAATTTTACAATCAAATGTGTCACATGTCTCTTTTTCATTGCAATTGAAATCAAAATTTTTTCACCAAAATTAAAGAGTTCTCTTCAGTCTCCACCTTCCCATCTCTTTTTCTTTATCTCTCTCATTTCTTCACTTACTTTATTTCTCTTGTTCTTATATAGTTATACCCACTCTATTTCTTTTATATATCATTATCAATAACTAATTATAAATTTAAGTCATAAATAATGGGAATCGCATTTCTAAAAGTGATGAAGAAACGTAATTGATCATTTAAAAAAAAAAAAATAAAGGGTTAAATTAACCCACTACGCTCAAGTTGCTATTTCTTTTTCTCAACTGGTAACAACCGTTCTTTTGTTACATTAATAAAAATAAGACCTTGAAATATTGAAATATTGGCATGCAATGGAAGTCAGAGTAAAAAAAATATAAAATAGGATAAAATATATTTTTTGTCCTTGAAGTTTGTTAAAATTTTAAAAATACCCTTAAATTTTATTTTGTTTTAATTTTGTCCTACAAGTTTTCGATTTACATCAAATTTACTCTTAACGACTAATTTTTCAAAAAAAATTATGACTAATTCAGAAATAATTTCACAAGAACAATCTTTAACACAAGCAAATTAAACATATTTATCATGCATTATTGTTGGATTAATCTTAAATTTTTTAAAATTTAGTTGCTAGTAGTATATTTGATGCAAATCGAAAACTTTTGAAACAAAATTAAAACAAAATAAAATTTAAGAATATTTTTAAAACTTTTGACAAACTTCAGAAATAAAAAATATACTTTATCCTATAAAATAAAGAAACACAGCTAAAGAAACATAACATTTCTCCTTCAATATTCATAGTGTAACTTCTTGAGACGATAAGAAATTGAAATATCAGTTGATTATATTCACCTATATTATTTTGTTTTTTCTCTTCTTCATGCACATATCTACCAGTAAGTAGTTACGTAACCATATTAAATATTCATCCTTTATTGTTGTGAAGTTTTTTTTTCTCTCACATAACTCAAAACTAAACCCTTTTTTTGAGTGATTCTATTGATTTTCATCACTAAAATTGCTAAAGCCTGCCTAGACAATGAAGTAGCAGAGCATGCAAAGAAGAACAACAATTTGGTATTGGCCCTTGAAATGCTACCT
>NC_029789.2:129741838-129748111 GCF_000816755.2 Arachis ipaensis
AGGATAAATATTAAAATTTATAATATTTATTGAATTTTTTTATCAATTTATACAAATACAATAATATCAATACTTATTAAATATTTTAATATTTTTTATCATATAAAAAATTAAATTAAATAAATATTAAAATATAAAATAATATTAAATTATATAAATAAAAAATACCTATTTTTTTATATTTGAACTCAAAGGTGGAATGAGTGTTGCTGTCAATAGGAATAAGTTCTTACTCAAAAAGAAGACTACCTAAATTTTGTTTTTGAGGTATGTTTGATGATGTGGTGTATGGAGTATGGAATTGGACCGTTTTAGTGACTAAGGATAAGATTATTTCATAAAAAATCACATTTCTACAAATTTCAATTCTTTTAAAACATAAAACTCAAAGGTGGAATGAGTGTTGCTGTCAATAGGAATAAGTTCTTACTCAAAAAGAAGACTACCTAAATTTTGTTTTTGAGGTATGTTTGATGATGTTGGAGTGGGTGTATGGAATTGGACCGTTTTAGTGACTAAGGATAAGATTATTTCATAAAAAATCACATTTCTACAAATTTCAATTCTTTTATCTTCTAAAACATAAATAATATATCCTTTAAAACCATGTTGAAAACTAATAAACACAACCTTTTTTGCTCTTGGATCAAATTTTGATCTATTTGCCATTAGGGTAGAAACAAAATATAAGCATCTAAAAACTTTAAGATCATGATAATTTGGTGGATGATTAAAAAAAACCTCAAATGGTGTTTTAGAATTTATCGCTAAAGATAAAATTTATTAAGCAAATAAACAGCATAATTAATGGCACAAGACCAAAAAGATTATGGTAAATTAAATTGAAACATAAAAGCACCACATATATTCAAAATATGTTGATGCTTGTGTCAATAATAATTAAAAAATATCTATTATATATTATTAATTTTACAATCAAATGTGTCACATGTCTCTTTTTCATTGCAATTGAAATCAAAATTTTTTCACCAAAATTAAAGAGTTCTCTTCAGTCTCCACCTTCCCATCTCTTTTTCTTTATCTCTCTCATTTCTTCACTTACTTTATTTCTCTTGTTCTTATATAGTTATACCCACTCTATTTCTTTTATATATCATTATCAATAACTAATTATAAATTTAAGTCATAAATAATGGGAATCGCATTTCTAAAAGTGATGAAGAAACGTAATTGATCATTTAAAAAAAAAAAAATAAAGGGTTAAATTAACCCACTACGCTCAAGTTGCTATTTCTTTTTCTCAACTGGTAACAACCGTTCTTTTGTTACATTAATAAAAATAAGACCTTGAAATATTGAAATATTGGCATGCAATGGAAGTCAGAGTAAAAAAAATATAAAATAGGATAAAATATATTTTTTGTCCTTGAAGTTTGTTAAAATTTTAAAAATACCCTTAAATTTTATTTTGTTTTAATTTTGTCCTACAAGTTTTCGATTTACATCAAATTTACTCTTAACGACTAATTTTTCAAAAAAAATTATGACTAATTCAGAAATAATTTCACAAGAACAATCTTTAACACAAGCAAATTAAACATATTTATCATGCATTATTGTTGGATTAATCTTAAATTTTTTAAAATTTAGTTGCTAGTAGTATATTTGATGCAAATCGAAAACTTTTGAAACAAAATTAAAACAAAATAAAACTTAAGAATATTTTTAAAACTTTTGACAAACTTCAGAAATAAAAAATATACTTTATCCTATAAAATAAAGAAACACAGCTAAAGAAACATAACATTTCTCCTTCAATATTCATAGTGTAACTTCTTGAGACGATAAGAAATTGAAATATCAGTTGATTATATTCACCTATATTATTTTGTTTTTTCTCTTCTTCATGCACATATCTACCAGTAAGTAGTTACGTAACCATATTAAATATTCATCCTTTATTGTTGTGAAGTTTTTTTTTCTCTCACATAACTCAAAACTAAACCCTTTTTTTGAGTGATTCTATTGATTTTCATCACTAAAATTGCTAAAGCCTGCCTAGACAATGAAGTAGCAGAGCATGCAAAGAAGAACAACAATTTGGTATTGGCCCTTGAAATGCTACCTTCTATAGCATTCAATTGCAAAGAGCTATTCCTTCCAAAACCTGTCAGGGTTAGAATAGATCCATTGAAAGAGGTTCTTGAAAGAAAAATGATAGTTTGTGTAAATTATGGATAGTTTTGATTCATTCTGGTTAGAACTTGAATCAGCACTTGTATATAACTTTCCATAGAATAATAGAAATGCATTTTTGTTTTGAACAATTTTTCTCACTAGAGTTTGGTTTAAGAGTAAAAGAAAGAAGAAAATAATAGTTAATGGTTAAAATTTTTTTTATTTTATTTATAACTATACATTTATCAGATTAAACTGACTACATTACATCTTTTTGGTGCAACTCTTTCCAAGACTTTGAAGTTCACATCTTTTCAAGATCAACAATGCATTCATAGTTGTTGGTAACTCCAATGGTCTTGCCTTGGTTATTGGTACATATTCTATTCATAATCACAATGCCTACCTGGTCTCTGGTTCTCGACACTTGAGAACCACTGATCTGCTTCTGCAACGCCTTTTAACACCGCTATTATTTCAGCAAATTTGGATCTATCATCCAGTCACAACCCCCCACCAACCAAAACACACAAAAAATGCAGTAATAAATTTTATAACATTAAGAATCTAAGATTCATTCTATAATCATATATCCACAATAATAATAAAAAAAAAAGAGCATGATTATACCCATCGAAAGATCAAATGTATATCTCCTGCAATTATTTGTGAAAAGGGATATTTTAAAGAAATTAAATCCATAAATTGATTTATGCAGTACACATCACACAATAAATAGTACATGAACAACCTAATTTCATTATGATGCTAAGATTGATTCCTCAAAGTTTATAGCAGAATCAACCATATTCTATCTTGTTTGAGATCAATTCATTTTATGTTTATTAGTCTAATCTGAAGAGTGATTTTTGTGAAAGTAGCTATTTTTCACTTCCATCTAAAACTGAATCTGAAGCTTATAATCGAATGGTGGGTTCAACTAGAAACCAAATAAGCTGACAAAATATTAAATCAAGTGTCTCGCAATTATTTCAAAGGGACAAACTGAAATCCAAGTACAAAGGAAAATTCATACTAGAAATTGTATTAGCATTCAAAAATATTCTACAAGAACAAATGCAATTTCAATCTGTACAACATTGTTTCACTTTTAATTCTTTATTCTAACCCCAGTTATCACAATACAGAGAAGATTTAGAAAATACCAAAGAAATAGGTGTAGAAGTAGTTGTACTAGGCATTAGAATCACCAAATCTTTCATGACAGGTGTAGCTGATAACAGACAACAAAACTCCAAACCATGTTTTAATAATAAAAGCTTTTCAACATGATTTTAAACAAGAACAATGTAATAATCCCTATATAGGATTTTTCAACAAGAAATAATGAAATAATTCAATTAATCATTAATTGCTGAGTAACATTAGTTATGAAAATGAACAAGGGTTTTAAGATAACATTAATTACAAGTTACAACTGTACATTAATTATGGAAATGAACATAATGTACATATTTTCAATTGATTTTTAAGAATTAAAGCCGAGTAACATTAATTATGAAAATGAACAAAGCTTTTAAGATAATTCATATTTGAACCAAATTAGCCAAATTCCTAGAAATTCCTTCTTGCACAGCCTTTTTTATTTGAAACATCAAGCGTAATCACAGACTTAGTATACAGGTTTCTTCACCTATGATCAGATTTTGAAAAATAACAAAAATGTTGAAATTGTCAACAAAAAAAGTGGGGTCATGCATTTAGTAGATGTATTTGTTTCAAAGATGGCAGTGAAAATCATGCATATATGTCATTAATCTTGCCACCGCATGTCTTTTAGAAGAATTCTAAGAAGATTCAGTCAAATAAAGCACAGTTGCTCATCAGACCAATCATGAGCTCTTAATTACTATCAAGAAATCTTAAGCACTAACCCACCAGTTACAACAAGGAATATCCGCCGAAACAGGATGCATGATAGCCATGGTAACAAAGACTCAAAAATCAGCCAATAACACATTTTCAAAATTAATTCAATAACAGTGAGATAACCAAAATCAAGGTGATAGTGAGTTCATGGCATTTCCCAAATCCTCCACCCCAATAGATATAAAATTTACCAAGTTCTGTACAAATTTTGACAACAGAAAATTCATTAATTTGAGTTGATTTATTTCTCCTTAGTGTCTTTTCAATAAGCCTCTAGCAATCATTTCATGAAGATGTTTCAGCGCTTGATCATTTTCACCTTTTTCCAACAGAGCACGAATAGTTGTTTCGTAAGTTACAGCATCCAGAGAGCAACCATTGTCTTCCATTTCCAACTTTAAGGCCAATGCTTCATGAAGTAGGCCCTCTTTGCAGAGCCCATTGATCATAACATTGTATATCCTTGTGTTTAGGTGATAGCCTTTAATGGAAAGATCTTGAAAAATCTCTTTTGCATTTTCAAGTCTTCCACTTTTGCACAGGCCATCTATAAGTATGGTGTATGTAACTATATCTGGATCAATGCCACTCTTTCATTTGATTGAATAACATAAGTGCCTTGTCATGTTGTTTGATATTGAACAAAGCATCCATCAAAGAATTGTAAGTGATTATATCGGCAGGTTGACCTCAATCATGCATCTTTTCAAGAAGTTCCAAGGCGCAAAGGATTCTCTTTGATTTTCCCAAGCCATCAATTAGAGTACTGTAAGTTACCGTGTCAGGAACCAAGTTCTTGTGATGCATCTCTTCGAAGAGATTCAAGGCATCAATATAATTAAAATGTTTAAAAATATTTTCGATTGACAATTAGTTTAATAATGTATTAAATATTAATTATATATTCCTAAATTAGAATAATTATGCATTATTCATTAAATACTAATTGTATCTTACTTTCTTTTATCAATTCAATAAGCCTCTAGCAACCATTTCCCGAAGAAGTTTCTCCGCCATGTCATTCTCATCTTTTTCAAACAAAGCACTAATAATAGTTTCAAAAGTCACAGCATCTGGTAAGCAACCATTGCCTTCCATTTTTGACAAGAGTGCCAATGCTTCTTCAAACAAGCCCTCTTTGCAGAGCCCATTGATCATAATATTGTATGTCCTCACATTTGGACGATAGCCTTTAACGGAAAGATCTTGAAAAATCTCTTTTGCATCTATAAGTCTTCCACCTTTGCATAGGCCATCTATAAGTATATTGTAAGTGAATATATCTGTATCAATGGCACACTCTATCATTTGATTGAATAACATAAATGCCTCGTTAGGTTGTTGGTTTTTGAACATCCCATCCAACAACGAATTGTAAGTGACTACATTAGCGGGTTGACCTCTATGATGCATCTCGATAAGAAGCTCCAAAGCACGGGAGATTCTCTTTGATTTGCTCAAGCCATCAATAAGAGTGCTGTAAGTTACCGTGTTTGGAACCAAGTTCTTGCGATGCATTTCTTCAAAGAGATTCAAGGCTTCATCGACCCTTTTACTTTTGCACAAGCCATTAATCATGGTATTGTAACTTTGAACATTGGGTGACACTCTACTTTGGGCCATTGTGTTGAATATATATTTTGCCTTATTTACCTGATTAACCAAACAATATCCATCAATTAAGTTGCTATAAGTAACCACATCTGGTTTCACACCATGTTTTGTCATCACAGCCAACACATTCTTAGCATCTTTGATCTTTCCTTCCTTGCATAGCCCATCGATCAAAATACTATAGGTATGAACATTTGGAGTAATGTTTCTAAGCACCATATCACTTAACAAATCAATGGCTTCCTTATATTGACCCTCAAGACACAATCCAAAAATGAGAGAACTGTATGTGATAACATCGGGAGAAATTCCCTTAGCAAGCATTTCAGAGAATAAATGAAAAGCCTGACTTACAAGTGTATCCTTGCAGAGGCTATCAATAATTGCGCTGTACACGAAGACATTAGGAGCAATGCCATACCGTGGGATCTTTCTCAACACTTGAATAGCAGCTGATGTGTGTCCGGTCTTACAGATCCCATTGATCAACGTCCCATAAGTGACTTGATTAAACTGAAATCCATGAGCCAGCACTCTGTCATGAAAGCGCACTGCTTTTCCAATACTACCACAGAGATAGAGACCTTTCAGGATTGTTGTCAATGTTACCGTATCAGGTTGATAATCCAT
>NC_029789.2:129748163-129766432 GCF_000816755.2 Arachis ipaensis
CATTGTTTTCGACAATCTTAAGTTTTAAATTTTAAATTTTAAATTCTAAATCTTAAATTGTTTTTATTTTATTTTATTTTTAAATTTTTTTATTTGATTTTTGAATATTTTTATTATTTTTAATTTTAAATATTTTTTAATAAAATTTTCTTTTCCTACATTTTCTTTTGGGTTAAATATAACTTTGGTCCTAACGTAAAGGCGTAAAATTTATTTCGTCCCGGCCTTTTGTTCATTACAAAATAGTCCCGAAGGTTTAACTTAGTTTAAAACTATCCTTTGGACTAAAATCCCCCTTCTCCTTTCCTAAAATCAAGCACAAACACAAGCAGAAACAGAATTAGAAGCAACAACAACAATGAATCAACAATGTAATCAAGTAGAAGCAGGAGCAGGACAACAACAACAATGAATCAGCAATGGAATCAAGCAGAAGCAGGAGCAGAAGCAGAAACAGAAGTATGAGTAGAATAACAACAACAACAATAAAACAATATAATCAATCAGAAGCAGAAGCAGAAGCAACCAGAAGCAACAATAATAAAAAAATCAACAACATAATAGAAGCAAAAGCAGAATAGAAGCAGAAGTAGAAGAAGAATAGAAGCAGAAGTAGAAGAAGAATAGAAGCAGAAGCAGAAGCCAGCGAGCAGGGACGGATCCAAAAATTTTAATAAGGAGGGGCCGAATTTTAGATAATTTGGCCGAATTTTAGATAATTTTTTTTATTTCATAAAAATAATTAATATATAGTTATTAGAGTTAGTTTTTTAAAAGATTTATCAATATATATATAATTATAATTTTTTCACAATTTTATTTTTAATATGATAATTATATAAAAGAAATATAATAATATCAATAGTACATTATAAAATTATAAAATACCAATAATTTATAGCGTGTTTAGTTAAAAATTATCACATATCTTATTAATTAAAATTAATTCTTTCAAAAATTTTAAAAAATTTGAAAATAAATTATAAATTATTAATTATTTGAAAGACATAGTACCCTTATAGAATACAATATATAAGATATCTTTATAAAATTTTTTCTTTTAACAACGTAAATTTAGAAAAAAAATGAGTATTTTTTACAAAAAAATAATATCTAAATTATATAATATAATTACCAAAATATAATTACGTAAGTCATTATTAATATAATAATATAAATGTTAAATATATTAATATAAAAAAATAAATAATTTTTTAAAAATAAATATAGAGATTATTATATAAAAACTAATTTGAAAGGTACAAAGACTTGAGGATATGATATTAAATTAGTTAAGTAAAAAATATTAGTGAATTAAACAATTAAAACATAAATCTATCACAAAATGAAAAATAATACATATAAAATTATTAAATTACATAATATTTTTTATTTTTTAAACACATGTCTCATATATAAGTATAGTTTCTTAAAATTTTGGGGGCCGAGACCACTATTCGTCCTCCTCTAGGTTCGTCCCTGCCAGTGAGACACCCAAAACCGGCATCACAGCGCCGATCTGCCATCATAGCTCCGCAACCCTTTTCTTCTTCTCTCTTCGCGCTACCTTAGCTCACCACCGAAGCCTTCCCCTATTCTTGCCTCGAACTAGAACAATCTGCCATCGAGCACCTCCGCCGAACCCAGAGGAACAGCAGCGAGATCCAGCCACCGAACGACGACGAGCAGCGGCGGCGGATTGGAGCGGCGAGATCCTTCCCCCTTCCCCTCGCGAATCGCTTCCCCCTTTCCCGCCTTCCCTGTTCTCCCTTATTCAACGTTTTTGTTTCTTTTATAGTTAGGGGTATCTTTGGAATAAAAATAAAAAATTTGATAAAAATGACGATTTTAAAACAAATTGAAACTTTTAGGACCATTTTGTAGCGAAAAAAATGTCGAGGACGAAATAAATTTTCAACCTCTACGTTAGGGACCAAAATCTTACTTAACCCTTTTCTTTTCCCTCATATTCCTTCAAACCAAACAATGTGTTAGTAGCATTTGCTATCTTAGCACTAACGAGTCTATATGTTTGCTTAGATGAGGAATTTTCTGTTCTTTTGCAAATAATCATAAATTCTATTCTATAAAGTTCATTTCCCACATTTTTTTTTACTTTTATAATTTAAATTTTGAGTGATAGATGTATTGAAAGTTGAAACAAAAGGTTAAAAATACACTCCTTTCTTTGAATTGTACTATTTAAAAATCTTACATGATTTTTTGGTTTATGTGCAAAAAATTTCGCACACAAAATACCTAAGGTCCGATTTGTTCATCAATTAAGTTTGAGCACAAATGAGAGGTTAGATTTTCTCTCCCTCGCAATACCAATCTTCCAATTTGTGTATTATTGTTTAAAAAAAAAATTAACTTCATATCAATACAATACATCCCAAGTCCCAATAATCCATAACAATGTATAACACGTAATAGAAATTCATTAAAAATAAATGCAGGTAACATTCTTATTCCTTTTGTGGGAATTTATTTTGATCAAATCAGAAAAAAATTCATCATTCTTTTGCTTAAATTCAAGAAACATTCAAGAGTGCACATATTAAAATAACTCATAATTAAAAACATGATGTTTGAAAGGGTGAATATACAAATAAAAAATTTTTACTATGGTGTTGAAGGGATTATTTATTAAAGGTGGATACTCTAACGAAAATTTTAAATTATCTTCATGTGAGAATGCTTTGGTTTAGCCATTGGATAGTGGATTGTAAGGTTTGATTTTAACATGTTATGAAAGAGTTATCTTTATTTAAAATATGACTAAAGAAATAAATTAAAAGTTAATCAAATATCTTTATGAGATGTTTTTGACATTTTTATTGGAGTAGGTGCCTTTATTAAATGGTGATTCTATGTCAAAGTTTGAGTTCTTTAAAACTGTAGGGGTGCAGTTTCTTCTAGAGAGCATTGTATAACGGCTGAAGAAGAGGAAAGTGTTTGAAAATTTATCAAAATTATTGAGAAAAATGACGCTATGTGGTTCATGAAGATGTTAGTACCAAATACTTAATGTATTTTACCAATTCGTGATTGAGGGCCAACATCCATGAAAGAAAAAATATTTTTAGCAATACAAATAAAGAACGGTTTATTCTGTTTTGACTTTTGACCATGACTTAGGATTTATTAATTAAATAAAAAAAATCAGGTTGAAGTGAAATTGATCCTTGCAAGTACTCTCAAATAATTCAGAATCCAAGGCCTATATGTGATATTGAAATTCAGCACAAAAATTTATTAATATAATTTTATGTTACATATTTATGAAGCAAAAAATACGTGGAGGTAACAAACACGAGTTAAAAAAGAATGTTTCAACTAAGTGGGTGTTGAAATTTAGATTTTAACCCAAACATTATTACAAGTCGCAATTCACAAGACAATTATATGGACAACTACTTCACTTATTATAAGCGATACAAAAGTAGCGTTTGTGCATCACATTGTTAAGCGTCTTAGGCGTAATTATACTATTTGTGATTTAATTAGATCTATTACGTTGGTACCGTTTCGTATTTTATCATTTGATTCCTTGACTATAAAGTCAATATTTCATCATTTGATTGCTTGACTATAAGTAATTTAACTTTAAATTCTACCTTAGACATGAAAAATATTTTGTGACCAAATTATTTGTCACAGCCCAAAATGAGCCATGATCGGCGCTCAGGAAATAATCCCCAAGCAAGCCTAATCGACTCAAATATAAGTTGAATAAGAAAATTACAAATATTTTAAATAAATTTACAATGTTTAAAATAAATAATTACATATTTTTAACAAACAAAAAATAAAATAAATATAGGTGGATCCTGTCTGTGACATATGGAGCAGATGACGTCTAAGAACTCAACAACGAATAGATACCCATTGCAGATCATTACTCTTGAATAGAAAGACTCACATAATCAAATATTTATTCCTGAAAAATATTTTTAGAAAAACGGAGTGAGTTTTGCAACCCAGTGACTAGACAATACATCTATAATTCACATGAGACCATATAAATATAATTTTAGTTAGAAGATAATAATTTATATAAATAAGTGAATCAATAAGGGAGTTCTCATACAGAAATCAAATCAAAAGTCCACACTTGGGCGGCTTCACCTCTATGGGTAGCCCTTTCCTCTTGTGTGTCCTAACGGAATATCAGATCTAACGTGTGGCCTACACGTTAGGCTAGCAACACCCCTGCTAGCTGGAGTCTGAGTCAGATGCATCTAAGTTAACGTCATAACCGCCGTTAACTACGGTTTTTTAATACGAGCCTCCCAAACCAATTCAAAACATATAACTCACATAATCAAATATTTATTCCTGAAAAATATTTTTAGAAAAACGGAGTGAGTTTTACAACCCAGTGACTAGACAGTACATCTATAATTCACATGAGACCATATAAATATAATTTTAGTTAGAAGATAATAATTTATATAAATAAATGAATCAATAAGGGAGTTTTCATATAGAAATCAAATCAAAAGTCCACACTTGGGCGGCTCCACCTCTATGGGTAGCCCTTTCCTCTTGTGTGTCCTAACGGAATATCAGATCTAACGTGTGGCCTACACGTTAGGCTAGCAACACCCCTGCTAGCTGGAGTCTGAGTCAGATGCATCTAAGTTAACGTCATAACCGCCGTTAACTACGGTTTTCTAATACGAGCCTCCCAAACCAATTCAAAACATATAACTTGAACGTGTTGTCCGCTCAGCCCGCAAGCGGTAGATAAAGCCAACTTCCACGCTTCCGCCTTGTCTTTGCCTTCTCTCTTTTCATGTTTCTGCATGGCTTCCTTAGATTTGGTGCTAATCTGATGTCTCACTTCTGCGGGCGTCACGTGATAAAAAACTGGGAAAACGGGGCGTTTTGTTCCATTGTTGGAGTACTTGAGCATCTGTTCTAGTTCCAGGAGGCACCATGAGGAAGATACATAGTTTTCACTCATCACAACAATATGAATCCTTGATCTTTTAATTGCTTCCATCAGAGTAGGTTTAATTGCCTCACCTAGTTCCAGACCCGGATCATCCCTGAATACTTGGAGTTTTTTTACATCGGCCAGGCCATGATAGAGATAATCTGTGAATAAGAACCTTGTGTCCTCGCCTCTAAAGTTCAGAAAAACATCGTACATGCCTCCTTCTGATAAGGATGACATCGCCCACAACCACGGGGCCGGCGACAAAGACGACGAGGATGCGCCAGCCTGTCCATCATCGGCCATGATGTGGTATCAACAATGAATTGAAGGAAGCTAAGGAAGCAGGTGAAGTTGAATTATAACTCAGTGTATATAGCATATGCTGCCAAGTTTCTTGGTCAATGATGATATAGTTGGTGGTGACATTCGAATATACTAATATTATTTTAAATCTTATTGTTTAATTTAGTTAAACTTAATTTATAAAAAGACTTAGATGTATAGGATTCCTTATTATTTATTTGCTAGATGCAGTACTATGATGAATGAATGATATATATAGATTTGTTATAAAAAGACCTTGGCGATAAAAAATTGCATTATTGGACTCTTGTAATGCATATCATCGATCTTAATTAGACCACAAACAAGAAACAAAAAACTCACTTTTTAACGTCCTCGTTAGTTGACGGCATAATTATATATGGGTAATATTATAATAATGATATTTGTGTACAAAGTTTTAATTTTCTTAAATAAAAAAACAAAATTATTTCTATCTAGATGTTGTATTCTAATATAGAAAAAAGAAAAACGCGTCAGGCTGCAGGTCATCCTGTTAACTTGATAGAACATATATAATAGGATAATTATTAATTAGAGAGAGAGAGAGAGAGAGAGGGAGTAAGTAGCTATTTCAGTGTTAGTTAATTAGTACTAGTAATGCAAAAGATAGTATAAGGAATAGGGATGACATACACTATTGTCATAAAAAAATTTGAATAATCAAATTCTGTAAATCTTGATTCGGTAGGAGGTTTTTTCTCTTTTACTTGAAATAACAAAGGAAATTGTTCTTAATTCTCAAGTCATAATTCATCTTTTTTCTTATCCAGAATACGCAATGTTTCTAACTTGTCAAGTGTAGGTAACCAGTTTGTGGTAAAGCTAAGGCGTACCCTGAGGTATCTTAGGTGGAGCAACTTCTTGATATTTTCCTAATTCAATTGATTTACAAAATAAAAAGCAAGTAACTCGTAATTCAGCCCATCCCAAAAATTTAAATGTCATTTGTCAGTTTAGATAATTTGATATAAGGTAAAATATGATTTGATCCAATAGATCGGAGTTATTTTTAGATGGTTTATAGTTGTGGCAAATGAATCTATGTTATGCTGGAATTTAATCGAGTCTGAGCTTATGTTCAGCTCTTTATATAGCAAATAAGAAATAAGATTATGTATCAAGCTTTGAAATTTAATTCTTACGTATTTGCAGTGGTTTGGATCTGAATTACGGAGGTTGTAGATTGGATTCAATTGTTTTCTTTATCAGATTTTGGTGAGAGCTAAATCGCAATCTATGAACTTTTTGGTTATATTCATATCTGATCTTTGTTAGCTATATCAGAATATGCCGGCATAGATTAGTGTAATGACTCACATTCAGTAATGATATTTGTCATTGTCCTAATACAGAGCAATGTTTTTTGGGGTCAAGAAAAACTTATATATATCAAAAGTAGACAGACATATGATGGAGTGATTTGGAATCTTAGCCATGATCAAGGATTTAACGCTATACACTAATATGAATTCATCTCATGTATTATGTATAACATGGAAGAAATTACATGTCATTCAAACCTTCAACAGAACATGCACAACGTAAAAGGGAATCACAATACAAATGTGTTTGAGGAATTACAATACCAAAATAGTACTAACAAGTGTCACTCAAAATAAAAACAAGCACTTTATTCAAATAAAAGAAAGAAAAGAAAAACAGTGCAATCACACTCCATTACAATACAGTGAGGCTGCAGGACCACATGTAATGATATGTATTATGGAGGAGAGTTCTTGTCATGGCCCAAAATGAGCCATGATCGGCGCTTAGGAAAATAATCCCCAAGCAAGCCTAACCGACTCAAATATAAGTTGAATAAGAAAATTACAAATATTTGAAATAAATTTACAATGTTTAAAATGAATAATTACATATTTTTAACAAACAAAAAATAAAATAAATATGGGTGGATCCTGCCTGTGACATATGGAGCAGATGACGTCTAAGAACTCAACAACGAATAGATACCCATTGCAGATCATTACTCTTGAATAGAAAGACTCACATAATCAAATATTTATTCCTGAAAAATATTTTTAGAAAAACGGAGTGAGTTTTGCAACCCAGTGACTAGACAGTACATCTATAATTCACATGAGACCATATAAATATAATTTTAGTTAGAAGATAATAATTTATATAAATAAGTGAATCAATAAGGGAGTTCTCATACAGAAATCAAATCAAAAGTCCACACTTGGGCGGCTCCACCTCTATGGGTAGCCCTTTCCTCTTGTGTGTCCTAACGGAATATCAGATCTAACGTGTGGCCTACACGTTAGGCTAGCAACACCCCTGCTAGCTGGAGTCTGAGTCAGATGCATCTAAGTTAACGTCATAACCGCCGTTAACTACGGTTTTCTAATACGAGCCTCCCAAACCAATTCAAAACATATAGTTTCAAATACAATAATTCTTTAATCTCTCAAATATATAAGGTATCGAATCAAATCAATCAGATAATACTTTTTTATCAGAAATATTTTCAAATCATACTTTTTCAATCATAGAAACATATTTCATAATTTCAAAGTCAATAAGTACTAACAAATACTTCAATGCTTCAAAAGTATATATTCGAGTAAAATCAAATGTTCTAAAATAATATAAAACTTCATCAAATATATATATAGTCTCATGTAAAATTTCTAAGATATGAACTTCATAAAAATATTTTTTTCAATTATAATAAATTAATTATTTTAATCAAATCAAAGTTCTTCAACAATAGTTTTATAAATGTAATTAGAAACTCAGAATAGCATAAACCAACAAAATTAACGGTTATAAATGTAAAGCCTACTCACAAATTGGTCCCAAGGGACCGAAGAAACCAAACCAGAGTGCCAAGGAAGGTTGAAGTAGAACGGAATGAAAGAGCACGAAATTTGGACCGAGGTAGTAGCAACAACTTCGATTTCTCACTGCAGCAACCTCAACAACAGCCCTAGTATCAATAACATAGAGCAACCCCAATAACAATGGTAGCGAATCTAATAGCCTACGGTGGTTTAAAACTAAGCAAAGATAAAAGGGACAGCAAACATGATAGGATAGAGTCAATAATAGAGCTTTATGGCAAGACAAGGTAGAACAAGTTTAGTCTTACCAAAGGAAATAAGAGGATGGAGCATCAGCAGCTCCGGTGACCCCCCACCGGCAAGGACAGAACAGGCAGAAGCAAAGCTGAGCTAGGGCAAACTTGCAGAGGTTCCAACAGCGGCTTCCGGCGACGTCAGCGCGATCCCCGGTGACCAGAGGCACGGTGGCGCAGCTTGCGACAACGGCGGAGGCGTACCAGCTCCCCCTCCTCGCGAGACTCTCCTCTCTCTAGCCATTGTGTTTCTCTCTCTCTGAGAGCTCCTCTCTCTCTCTTCGAAGCCCCATACCTGCAGCCGCGACAGCAACAACGAAGCTCCCCTTCCAGCGGTAGGGACGGTCTCCAGGGACAGCACCTCCTCTCTCGCGCATCTTCCTTTCTCCTTCCCCCATTCCCTGTTTCGAACTCCTTCTCCCTCTCCCTACCTGATCCGCAGCAACGACGGCGACGTCCAGCCTCACCGGTGTCACCCCCTTCTCCCCCTCTTCTTCCTTTCTTCTCCCTCTCTGTTTTCTCTCGCTATTTTTCTTTCTTTCATTCTCAGCAGGGTATGTGTGTGTGTGTGTGTGTGTTAGGAGAGGGTTAGGGTTTAGAAAAGGGGTAAAGGGGTAAAGGGTAGTTTAGGTATTTTGATAAAATTAAAGGGTATATGTAAAATGTTTCAAAATATCTTGAGATGTTACATTCTACCCCCCTAAAAAAAAATTTTCGCCCTCGAAAATTGATACTGTATGAAAAATGTTAAATGGTTTTAGCCCTTTTTCCAAACATGAGAAAGAAGTATAATCGGGTGCAAAAATTACAGCATAGGTGTGTGTTAAAATGATGCGGTTGACATTTACACCCTCTTGTTCTCTTGATAAGTCAAACACACATGGCGCTTTTCACTTTGTCCATCACTCCCAAAGTACATTCTAAAGTCAAACGTCAACACTAACTTTTCAACTTGTACCAAAATCTCCTTAACTTCCTCCTCGAAATACTCTTAATTCATAATCTTCTTGACGTCGCCATGTCTTAAAACTAACGTATTGCTCGCTGTATCTAGAGATTACACGTTAACCAATAGAATCTCGAATTTACTCAAAGGAATACAAAACTTAGGAAGAGAAGAACAAGCATCTCAGATGCTGTTCGCAGGAATTCGAAAGGATGTGTAAGATCGCAATAATTAAACAAGGATGTACAGAAACAATGAAATGTGCCAAAAGAGAGTTAAGCCACATATTAACAAGGAAATTTGAATCGAGGGACTTCGATGGAAGCAATAAAAGGGAAGATGGAGTATTAGGTCGGAACAAGTTCAAAATGAATAAAAGAAGTACAAAGCTCACAAGAGATGGCCACTAAAGTCGATGACAAGATCTAACGTGTGGCCTACACGTTAGGCTAGCAACACCCCTGCTAGCTGGAGTCTGAGTCAGATGCATCTAAGTTAACGTCATAACCGCCGTTAACTACGGTTTTCTAATACGAGCCTCCCAAACCAATTCAAAACATATAGTTTCAAATACAATAATTCTTTAATCTCTCAAATATATAAGGTATCGAATCAAATCAATCAGATAATACTTTTTTATCAGAAATATTTTCAAATCATACTTTTTCAATCATAGAAACATATTTCATAATTTCAAAGTCAATAAGTACTAACAAATACTTCAATGCTTCAAAAGTATATATTCGAGTAAAATCAAATGTTCTAAAATAATATAAAACTTCATCAAATATATATATAGTCTCATGTAAAATTTCTAAGATATGAACTTCATAAAAATATTTTTTTCAATTATAATAAATTAATTATTTTAATCAAATCAAAGTTCTTCAACAATAGTTTTATAAATGTAATTAGAAACTCAGAATAGCATAAACCAACAAAATTAACGGTTATAAATGTAAAGCCTACTCACAAATTGGTCCCAAGGGACCGAAGAAACCAAACCAGAGTGCCAAGGAAGGTTGAAGTAGAACGGAATGAAAGAGCACGAAATTTGGACCGAGGTAGTAGCAACAACTTCGATTTCTCACTGCAGCAACCTCAACAACAGCCCTAGTATCAATAACATAGAGCAACCCCAATAACAATGGTAGCGAATCTAATAGCCTACGGTGGTTTAAAACTAAGCAAAGATAAAAGGGACAGCAAACATGATAGGATAGAGTCAATAATAGAGCTTTATGGCAAGACAAGGTAGAACAAGTTTAGTCTTACCAAAGGAAATAAGAGGATGGAGCATCAGCAGCTCCGGTGACCCCCCACCGGCAAGGACAGAACAGGCAGAAGCAAAGCTGAGCTAGGGCAAACTTGCAGAGGTTCCAACAGCGGCTTCCGGCGACGTCAGCGCGATCCCCGGTGACCAGAGGCACGGTGGCGCAGCTTGCGACAACGGCGGAGGCGTACCAGCTCCCCCTCCTCGCGAGACTCTCCTCTCTCTAGCCATTGTGTTTCTCTCTCTCTGAGAGCTCCTCTCTCTCTCTTCGAAGCCCCATACCTGCAGCCGCGACAGCAACAACGAAGCTCCCCTTCCAGCGGTAGGGACGGTCTCCAGGGACAGCACCTCCTCTCTCGCGCATCTTCCTTTCTCCTTCCCCCATTCCCTGTTTCGAACTCCTTCTCCCTCTCCCTACCTGATCCGCAGCAACGACGGCGACGTCCAGCCTCACCGGTGTCACCCCCTTCTCCCCCTCTTCTTCCTTTCTTCTCCCTTTCTGTTTTCTCTCGCCATTTTTCTTTCTTTCATTCTCAGCAGGGTATGTGTGTGTGTGTGTTAGGAGAGGGTTAGGGTTTAGAAAAGAGGTAAAGGGTAGTTTAGGTATTTTGATAAAATTAAAGGGTATATGTAAAATGTTTCAAAATATCTTGAGATGTTACATTATTTGTCTTTATGCTGATGACAGTAGCGAAAAGATTAATAACTATGTTTCACCTTAAAAAACTCAGAAAAATAGTATTAGTTATTGTGTCACTTTCAAAAAATAAAAAGGAATAGTATTTATGATTCTATTAGGTTAATGGCTCAATCGTAACTTGCTACATACCTTTTTTTAAAGGTAAGAACAAGATAAAAGCATAACATACAAATTAGTAGGCTAGTGAAAAAACTCTTTGGTATCCTTACTATTTTTCTGTTACAGTCAAATTACTGAATTATTTCTCATCAATTTATTCAATAATTTATTTTTCTTAAAATCAATTCATTTTTATTTCTTTTTCCCCTATTATGTGAAATGAAGATTATTTCGAACAATATTTTTAACTTCATTCATTTTCTAATTGAAAATATCAAATGTATTTTTTTTCAAATATATAATTTTTAAATGTAACTAAGATAACAAAATATATATAAAAATAAAAAATCAAACAGTACCAAATCATACTTGATTCCAGCATAATTCTTTTATACCTCCCCAAAAAAAAGAGAGAGCATTTCGCCTAATAAGCCATCGAGATAAGTGAAAAAGCATTACAAGAACCAATCAAAGCCGTTGCAGAAACACAATAGACAACTAACAAGGATTCCCTTTGAATGATGAAAATCACAACCATTTCAGCTTAGGAATAAATTAACATCAATGCACATATATAATTACGAAAACAAAAAGGGAAATAATGATAGATCCGACAAGCCACATATAACAGCCATCTAGTCACCGAAAATGCCATAAAATAAGCAACTACAAAGAAAACACTTAGGTGTGGGTGAAGCAGAATAAAGAATCACAATCGTGTGAAGATCTACAAGCATTAATATGGAATCGAACGATGATCGAGAACAAAACACAAGTTAAAAAGAAAGAGATACAAACAACATTTTGTGATGTCTAACAAGAAGAATCTCACCAACTTTTATCCTTGCAATAGGCCTCTGGATATCATTTCACGAAGAAGTTTCTCCGCTTTATCATTTTCACCTTTTTCAAACAGAGCACGAATGATTGTTTCATAAGTCACAGCATTTGGTAAGCAACCATCGTCTTCCATTTTTGCCATGAGTGCCAATGCTTCATGAAGCAGACCCTCTTTGCGAAGCCCATTGATCATAATGGTGTATGTCCGCACATTTGGACGATAGCCTTTAATGGAAAGATCTTGAAATATCTCTTTTGCCTTTTTAATTCTTCCACTTTTGCACAAGCCATCTATAAGTATGTTGTATGTATATATATTCGGATCAATGCCACTCTCTTTCATTTGATTGAATAACATAAGTGCCTTGTCATGTTGTTTGATATTGAACAAAGCATCCATCAAAGAACTGTAAGTGACTATATTAGCAGGTTGACCTCGATCATGCATCTTTTCAAGAAGCTCCAAGGCACAAAGGATTCTCCTTGATTTTCCCAAGCCATCAATTAGAGTACTGTAAGTTACCGTGTTAGGAACCAAGTTCTTGCGACGCATCTCTTCGAAGAGATCCAAGGCGTCATCGATCATTTTACTCTTACAAAAGCCATTAATCATGATATTGTAACTCCGAACATTAGGAAACGCTCTACTCTCGGCCATTGTGTTGAATACATATTTTGCCTTATTTACCTGATTAACCAAACAATATCCGTCCATTAAGCAGTTATAAGTAACGACATCTGGTTTCACACCATGTTTTGTCATCACAGCCAACACATTCTTAGCATCTTTGATCTTTCCTTCCTTGCATAGCCCATCGATCAAAATACTATAGGTATGAACATCTGGAGTAATGTTTCTAAGCACCATATCACTTAACAAATCAATGACTTCCTTATATTGACCCACAAGACACAATCCATAAATTAGAGCGTTGTAGGTGATAACATCGGGAGAAATTCGCTAAGCAAGCATTTCAGAGAATAAATGAAACGCATGACTTACAAGTGTATCCTTGCAGAGGCTATCAATAATTGCGCTGTACATGAAGACATCAGGAGCAATGCCATACCGTGGGATGTTTCTCAACACTTGAATAGCAGCTGATGTGTGTCCGGTCTTACAGAGCCCATTGATCAAGGTCCCATAAGTGACTTGATTAAAGTGAAATCCATGAGCCAGCACTCTGTCATGAAAGCGCACTGCTTTTTCAACACTACCACAGAGACAGAGACCTTTCAGGATTGTTGTCAATGTTATGGTATCAGGCTGAAAACCCATCCTGAAAATCTTGGCCAATACAGAGAAAGCAAGCGTCATACGACCCATGCCGCAACAACAATTAATTACGATGCTCAAAGTAACTACGCTGGGCGCGATTCCCCTGATTTGCAATTGCTGAAAAAGGGAAACAGCGGCGTGGAAATGCTTCGTCTTGGAAAGGGATCCCAAAATCTTGTTAAATTGGATGATGGGAGGAGTACGACGCATAGAGAGCATGCGAGTGAAGGAATCAACAGCTTCATCAACTTGGCGAGTGGATGCGGGCACAGAATGAGAGTGAAGGGATGAGATTGAAAATGAAGAGGAAGCGAAGGAAACAAGATTAGGGATTTTGAGAAGAGAATACCTAAAAATCAAAGTGATCTTTGAGGTTGAGGATGACAACATTTGAGTGATTCGCACATTCGTTAAGTTTGAGGTTGTGCTCTCTGCTCTCTGCTCCAAGACGTAGACAACTTGTTGTCTCTGCGGAAATACTTCTCTCAATTTTAAATTATAACATAAAAATATAAATAATTAAAATTTTTGGTTAAATTACAGTTACTCCCTACAATTTTAGTGAAATTGTAAATTGGTTTTTACAGTTTAAAAATTTGTAATTAAGTGCCTGAAAAAAATTAAAATTTATAATTGGGTTCCTACTGTTCAAACACCATTTGATTTAACAGAATATTCGATAGCATATTCACCCCTTGAACATGTGAGTTGCATGTGCAATAGCTAGAATTACAAATGACTCCTTATTTCTTTCTTCCAAATTTTGTAATGACAAAAAATTCCATTGAGACCCTTCGTTATCTTCGCGCTTCATCTCCAGTAGAATATGTCTCTGCTCATGCTTCCCTTCCATCGTTGGAATTAATCGTCGAGTGTGGTTCGAACTGTGTGGAGTTGCTGACTGATTGACATTATTGACAGTTGAAGAGTAAAATTTGCAAGAGAGCAACATTAAAACAGGTAAGAGTTCCTAACCCCTAAGGCTGTGAATTGAATGTTATGATTTGACTCCTTTTTTTATTTTTATTTTTCCAGTAGAGGTTAGAGTATTTACTGTATTTAGGATTTTTCTGATAAATCTTTTTTTTTTGGTAGTGATGGGAGATTCTGTGTTTACTAATGATCTCCACCATGGTGGTCAGATGGTTAGTAGGAAAGGAGGGAAAGAATACCTTGGTGGAATGGTAGTGGAAGGGTTGCAGTTTGAGTTAGATGAGTGGTTATTACAAGAAATTGTTGCAGCGCTGAAAGAAATTGGATACACAGACAATGCTAAAATTTGGTGGAATAAACCTGGAGTTGCATTGAAGGATAGTTTTAGGGAGTTGAAGCCTGATGGAGATGCAATGAGAATGAGTAAGTTTGTAGTGGAACAAGAGACTAAACACTGCCATGTGTATACGGTTAATGGATGTAGACAAGAAAATGGGGTTGAGATAATCTCAAATGATGAGGACTATATATCTTCTGATGGTGAGTACAGTGGTAATAATTTAGTTGAAATAGAAGTGGTAAGTCAATCAGAGTCTTCAAGTGAAGATAACAGGTTTGATGACAGTGCTGACGATGGTGATCATGAGGATCATTTTGACTTTGACGTTGAAGAAGAAAACCAACAAGGTCAGCATCCAAATGCCTTTGGAGGTAACAGTGGCTCATTAGGAACAGATGATAATAATATTGGTGTGAGAGTTGGTGTGAAAAATAACACAGGAGGGGTGGGTGAAGATGGAGCAGAAATTGATGTTGGAGATATTTCTTTGGGTTATGATACAAAGTCATTGGACAACTATGATGAAAATTCTGATGAGCCTGTAAGAAGAAAGAGGTATCCTAGAGAAGCTGACATGAGTGTTGATTATGAGTTTTGGTTGGGGACTGAGTTTAAGTCTATTGCTGAGTTTAAGGAGGCTATTAAGAAATATGCATTGTTGAATGGGAGGGACATTAGATATGTCAAGAACGATCAGGTTAGATGTAGAGTCAAATGCAAAGATTTAAGAGGAGAGTATCCATGGATGTATTTGCAAGTAAAGTAGAAAAATCTGGTTGTGTTAGATGAAGACATTGAAGAGCAAGCACACTTGTGGGAGGAATTACAGTGGCCGTCTTGCGTCCAGCAATTGGATTGCAAAGAAAATCACCAATAACTTAAGTAGAGGAGAAGATATGAAGTTGGGTACTGTAATTCAAACAATTCAAGATAAATATATGACAAATATATCTGTGTAGAAGGCTTGTTGGGCAAGAAGAAAGGGAAGGGAAGTTGTGCAAGGGAAGGTAGTGCAGCAATATGGTAGGATCAGAGATTACAGTGTAAAGGTACTGAGAGCAAATCCTAGATCGACATTGAAGCTGAAGTTGGATAGACCCTGTCCAATAATCCAACCAAGGTTTGTGCGAATGTACATGTGTCTCGATGCTGTGAAGAAAGGGTTCCTGGCTGCTTGTAGGCCTATTATAGGATTGGATGGTTGCCATCTGAAGGATGATCATGGACAACAATTATTGGTTGCTGTAGGCAGAGACCCTAATGATAACTACTTTTCCCTGGCAGTTGCAACAATAGAGACAAAGACTAAAGATTCATGGGCCTGGTTCTTGGAGTTGCTACTTCAGGACATTGGAGACTTCACAAATAAGAAATGAGTCTTTATGTCAGACCAGCAAAAGACAAGATAGCTAAGTTTAGTTTTCTATGAATTTATTTTTTTAATTTTCTATGAATTTCATTCTTACTTCAGGAGACCATTGATCTCTTGGCAGGGGCTGCTTCAAGTATTTCATGAAATGCTCCAACAAGGTCCACAGCTCCACCACTGCCTAAGACAAAAAATTTTGGTGTAAGGCGCAGTGGAAGACTTAAGATAGGTGTGAGAAAGCCAAAAGCTGGACCAAATGAAACCATAGACCTCACAGAAGATTAGTTTTTTTTTTAAGGTTTAGGACTAAGTTGTATTAGTTTTTTGGCTGTGGCTATGAACTTTATTATACCCTATGTCCATGCAAGTTCAGTGGCTTATGAACCACTTTTGTCGAACACTATTTAGGATGCTTGTTTTGTTTTACTGCTTTTGTTATGTTTAGCGTGTGGCTTGCTATCTTGGAGAGGCCACTTTGACTATTATTTAATATGAATGTTAACTACTTTACTCTGTATTTTGTTTACTAGAACTTTTTGCAAAGGGATGATATGAATGCAAACAATTTTTCATAATCACTTGTAATTGATAAAAAAAGATTATTACATTCAGCATTAAACACTACACAAATACACTGCAGATACACTTTTTTTCCTAACTCATCAAACTCAGTTAAACCAATACACTGCAAATATTACCACCAACACACAAGTCAATATCATTTTCTGTAATTATTTTTGCTTCTTCATGTCACTCTCCATTCTTCCAATTTGTTGTTGGAGCAATGTAAAATAAGAATATAATCTTCCTACACTTGCTTCCATGCGTCCTATCTCTATATTTAATCTATCTATCTTTCTTTCTTGTGCCTTTATTAGTGCAGCATTCATAGATTCATCCAACCTTACAAAATCTCTAGCATGTTTTGAGCTCCCCTGCGTTTTATTTCTTTGTTGGGTGCATTCAGATTGAGCCCCAGCCTTGTCTTTTTCATCAATCCATTCAAAAAACTTGCATCCTCTACTGGGATAGGATATAAATCTTCTATTAGGATTCATCACAGTACTGGAGGTTCGAAGTATCAGCAGATCTCTACAAAAGCAATGAGTCCTTCTCCCCTTTTCCATCACCTCTTACTCTCCATCAATCCACTCAAAAAAATTACACTTTGGTAATTTACAACAAGCAACAAATCTCCTACCTAGGCTATTCATACACGATGACGACGAGAGCACCACCACCTCTTCCCCCACAGAAGCATTGATGTCTTCTCTTGTTCATACTCCTGGATGTTGAGCTTCCTTCGGACAACTGGTTTGGGTCCATTACAACTCGAAAAACTCCTTCAACCCTAACAAGGATACTGGACACAGATACTGGAAATACGTTATGAGAAATCGTTATCTTCTCTTTCAAATTGACTCTTTAGAACATTGATTCATAAGGACATTCTAGTAAAATAACAATATTTAACGTTTTCATTCATGCTAAACGTTAGTGGGGACCCAATTACAAATTTTTAAACTGTAAGGACCAATTTGCAATTTCACTGAAACTGTAGAGACTAACTGTATAATTTAACCTTTTTTATTTTATATTACTCGATAAATAATTAAATTATTATATTCAAAATTTATTAATTAAGTATTTATAGTTAATTAAAAAATTTTGAAGATAATAATCTAATTATTTGTCAAGTAATATAAAATAAAATTTAATTATTTTATATTTTTATATTAGAATTTAAAATATTATTTTAATATAATTTTTTAATATTATAAAAATTTTATTGCATAATAAATTAATGTTAATGAATAAAAAATACTTATATTTTTATTTATTTAAAAATAAAATATTATATTATTATTTAAAATATTGTAATTTAAAGATATTTATTTATGTACTATGATATTGTGTATTTATTAGAATCCATAAATGTTCCTCTTTTATATTAGTCTTTGATTTTTATTTAATGAAATTTGATGGTTTATATAAATATGGCACATCTAATGTGTACAAAGTTGTTGTACTCATTTTAAATATATCTGACTTTTTATTATATCACATTTTCTTTACTTCTTTTTTTTCACTTAAAACTCA
>NC_029789.2:129767425-129769853 GCF_000816755.2 Arachis ipaensis
AATCTTTAGAGGAAACAACGAGTCGTCATTACAGGGATTTGTTGAAACTGGCTTGCACATTGTAAGGATTTTTTATTACAAGAATGGTTATATTGAAACAAAATTGTACCTTGGCAAGATCAAATGTGTATTTCCTTTCATGTGATTATTCATATTCGATAGAACAAGTGGTTTTCAGAATGCTATAAGCAAGAGTTCTGATATCTTAGAACAAGGATAAAATGATTGAAGAGTACACTCATGTCTTTCAGGATTGCTTGATAATATCCATGTCTCCATGATAGCAGGGTCCATATCATCTGGAATGACAAGGCGACAATGCTGGAAACCGACAGCACCCACAACTTGCATCGGATTCATTCCACCCCAGGGCTGTTGCAAAGTAGAGAGCTCCCATAATATGACTCCAAAGCTATAAACATCGCACCTGGATATCCAATCACCACTTGTTATAATCATAAAATTATGAACAGCTTAAAAGGGTGGCAACATCAATGAGAAGAACCACGAGACAACAAAGCCAAAGAACAATAGTTATATGTAATAAAAATTCCAATTTATTTTTCTCTATGCTAGATGATTCAGGTTAGAGAGGAACACAGACTATGAAATTCTCCTCCACAAGCAAAATAAAGAAAAAAATTAATGATGAAAACCAATGATAACTGAGCTTACTTTTCATTTGAAGGTTCATTTCTTAACACTTCAGGCGCCATCCACTCGGCCTGCAACATGTTATAAAAAATGAATGTATTGCAATGCCAAACAAAGGCTTAGCAGCAAAACTAAATACGTGCAGAATACCGGAGCTGATCATACATATGAAAGACAGGAGTTTGAGGTAGAGATGAAAAGCATGTAGTTAACTAAGGCCCCATTTGGCAATTATCAGAGGACACAGACCTATTTGAAAAGGAGACATAGAGAAATGCACAAAGTTTCTCTTCTCTAAGACAAAATTTGTGCAATTATCTCTATCTACCTGTCTTTATATTTATTTTTTCAGAAAGGCAGAAACTCGTACCAAACAACAACTTTAGTAAATTTAATTATAACAAGCAAAATTCAACAGTTTCATGTTTAGGCCTCAACAAAATTAAGAAAGATTTCCTCATTTGTTACCAAAAACCATTCATCGTAGTAGAGTGAATTGGTAAAGTCTAGAGAAGAGTTACAAGTTAGTTATGAAAGAACTGTTGGCTGTGAGAACAGTGCCAGCTACGATAGGACAGCTGTTAGTTACAGCTTTCATAACTAACTTAAGAATGAACGGACTGTTGTACCTTTTGTACTATCTTGCACAGCAAGCTACTCTTCTCTATACATAAGCACAGATTAGTGATAAGCTCACTAGTAATGCAGATCATAAATGTCTTATCTTTCTCTCTGAATTTTCTTTTCTTTCTCACTCTGTGTTTTCCTCCTTCTCTCATTCTCCCAAACCTTATTTAATCGACATTTTCTTGGCCTATAGANCTGCAGTTGCTCTGGAAGAAAGGAATGTACTGTGCTTCATTCTTGATAAGCCAAAATCACATACCTATTCAAAAGAAAAAAGAAAGGGTGAAAAAAAAAAATTAAACCATATCTGCAGGTAGCATTCAGCATGCTATCAACCATATTCTATCTTGTTTGAGATCAATTCATTTTATGTTTATTAGTGCAGTCTGAAGAGTGATTTTTGTGAAAGTAGCTATTATTCACTTCCATCCAAAACTGATTTTGAAGCTTAAAATCCAATGGTGGGTTCAACTAGAAATCAAATATGCTGAGAAAATATTAAATCAACTGTCTCGCAATTATTTCAAAGGGAGAAACTGAAATCCAAGTATAAAGGAAAATTCTAGAGAACTTCAATATTGTCTTTGCCATGCTGCAACTTAACATGCTTGCATGCACCTAGCAATCAGTAACCATGGAACAAAGATGAAAATGTCAAGAATCCAAAATATTCAACCACCAATGCAAGGTCAATATCAGTTTCATGAAATAAGTTAATCAGCACTTAAGCAGAGTTCAACTTTTGATATTCAAAGATATTCTTCAAGAAGAAATGCAATTTCAAACTGTACAACATTGTTTCACTTTTAATTCTTTATTCTAACCCCAATCATCACTGCAGAGAAGATTTAGAAAACCCAAAGAAACAGGTGTAGAAACAATTGTACTTGGAATTAGAATCCCCAAATCTTTTATGACAGGAGTAGCTAATAACAGACAACAAAACTCCAAACCATGTTTTAATAATAAAACCTTTTCAACATGATTTTAAACAAGAACAATATAATAATCCCTATATAGGATTTTTCAATGAGAAATAATGAAATAATTCAACCAAGCATTAACTGCTGAGTAACATTAATTATGAAAATGAACAAAGGTTTTAAGAAAACATTAATTACAACTAAGTAACATTAATTATGAAAAT
>NC_029789.2:129783781-129828789 GCF_000816755.2 Arachis ipaensis
GAATACATATTTTGCCTTATTTACCTGATTAACCAAACAATATCCATCCATTAAGCTGGTATAAGTAACCACATCTGGTTTCACACCATGTTTTGCCATTACAGCCAATACACTCTTAGCATCTTTGATCTTTCCTTCCTTGCATAGCCCATCGATCAAAATACTATAGGTATGAACATCTGGAGTAATGTTTCTAAGCACCATATCACTTAACAAATCAATGACTTCCTTATATTGACCCACAAGACACAATCCATAAATTAGAGCGTTGTAGGTGATAACATCGGGAGAAATTCGCTTAGCAAGCATTTCAGAGAATAAATGAAAAGCCTGACTTACAAGTGTATCCTTGCAGAGGCTATCAATAATTGCGCTGTACATGAAGACATTAGGAGCAATGCCATACCGTGGGATCTTTCTCAACATTTGAATAGCAGCTGATGTGTGTCCGGTTTTACAGAGGCCATTGATCAAGGTCCCATAAGTGACTTGATTAAAGTGAAATCCATGAGCCAGCACTCTGTCATGAAAGCTCACTGCTTTTTCAACACTACCAGAGAGACAGAGACCTTTCAGGATTGTTGTCAATGTTATGGTATCAGGCTGAAAACCCATCCTGAAAATCTTGGCCATTACAGAGAAAGCAAGCGTCATACGACCCATGCCGCAACAACAATTAATTACGATGCTCAAAGTAACTACGCTGGGCGCGATTCCCCTGATTTGCAATTGCTGAAAAAGGGAAACGGCGGCGTGGAAATGCTTCGTCTTGGAAAGGGATCCCAAAATCTTGTTAAATTGGATGATGGGAGGAGTACGACGCATAGAGAGCATGCGAGTGAAGGAATCAACAGCTTCATCAAGCGATTGGGGCTGAGAGTGAGAGTGTAGGGATGAAGTTGAAGGGAAGCAAAGACGGAGAGCAGAGTGGGAAACAGAATTTGGGATTTGAAGAGCACACCTTAACATTATTGGTGAGAATGAGAACAATGATAACATTCTTGCAATGAAGGAGAGTAGGGTAAAAAGGAAGAGTGCTTTCCACCTGAGAGAGTGAGGGTAGTATCAAGCTTGTTCGAGGTTATTTGTTTAATTGTTTGATTTGTTTCAACTTTTATTATTTTACTAGTCCAAGCGCTGAGGCATTGGATCACATACTCTATTTCCATAAATAAGTTCATTTTTTTTAATATTTACATTTCATAATATCAAATTGAAATGCCCATTAGTCACCAAAAAAAAAAATTGAAATGCCCATTTGTGTATAAAATTATATGTATAATTTTGATGTCATTTTTTTTTCTTGCACAATATTAATCGATAACAATATGAACAATACCACTAGTCCACTAACACTAATAATAATTTAGAAAAAAATAAAACAATTACAAACATAGATTCTGTTGTTAAAGGCAATTTTATTTTTTATATTCACTGTATAATTATTATTTTTATTGAAAATATAAATATTCAAGTTTTATTGAAAATATAAATATTCAAGTTTTATTGAAAATATAAATATTCAAGTTTTATTGAAAATATAAATATTAAAAAATACTTATTTATAAATTATTTACTCAAAAAATATTGAACAATACAAAGGAGTGTGCAATATCCACTGAACGCTCTTGCAATACAAAAATGGTAAAACAAAAGGGAAAAAATAAAATGGTATAACAAAAAGAAAAAAATAAAATCAAAATCAACTACTATTCTTCTCTCCTCATAAGAAATCTACATAAAAAAATAAGAACTCATAGCGTATAGTTCAACTTTAAGAATCAAGTATAATTATTACCATTAAACTTAGTGTGTATAGAAAAATCCTTTATGCTTGTAATCTCTTCATATATTTGGAAAATTCATATAGAACAAACTCTATGGATGGTGGCACATGAAGCCATAATTCGGTATGGCTACGCAATCCAGTTGTTGCTGCTGCATGAGCCCTGGCCTGAGCTTGAAGATGCTGGCAAGCTGTGTACATCCTCAGGCTTGTAGCCATTGCAAAAACAGCAAGCACAATGCAAGCCGTAACTACAAGCATACTTACACATGGTTATCATATTAATCGATACCAAATCAAAATGCTACAGAAACCTTTTGATTACCCACAATAGCTAAATTCTTACTTACAATAAAATAATGTGTCATCTGAGGAGAGTTCAGCAGCATGAATAGCATAATAACTGAATGACAAATCAAATACAGGTTTAAAAACTACAATGACTAAGCAGCAAAGCATTAGCTACAACAGTAATTAGATTACCTATGGTAAGAAAAGCCAGAGAATTGGTATTAATTGGCACTTTATTTAGATTAAATCATATATATAATAACATGTATGTATCATGTATGTCAGACGTGCCAACTAAGCTTTTCTCCTAACTATGCATGCATTCTTATTCAATTTAATATGCTTATAAGTTATAAATTATATATAACGACCAATAGCTGCGAATGAATGAATTAATGCTTCTTCTTGAAGAAAATCCCTGCGGCAGACAAGGAAATGATTCTAAATTGAAAGCTGACAATATTGAATTTTTTTTTATTATGTGCTCTCAGCCACAAACCAAGCCATTTTCTTTTTATTTTTTTCCTTCCACTTACAAAGTTGGTAGTTCTATTAGATAGATTTGATATAAAACTTCAAAACTACATGAGAAAGTGGGGCATTAACCACAGTCCTCATCACTTAGCTTGTCATAAAAAAAATGTTTGGAAGATTGTAAAAATCTAAACTAATACTAGCTATAGCTTAGCTTCTTATCTTATTTTATACTATATATGTATATATATATATATATATATATATTCTCTGAGCTTGAAGATGCTGACAAGCTGTGTACATCCTCAAGCTTGTAGCCATTGCAAAAACAGCAGGCACAAGTCCAATATATGCGAGAACTTTGAATTCTATCATAGTTGATTTTATCCAAGGACAGCTAACATATAAAGTGTTTTCAATACTAATTATGTTATTATCATTAAGCTAGTGATTATGAAATTATATTGAGTTTAAGAATAAAGCATCACCTGTATGAGCAGTTCAGTTCTTAGCCGTCTACTTGCTTCATGTTCGCTGCGTGCTTCACCGCGTTGACTAATGAGTAATGATTGCATCAATTTCATCAAGAAATATGGTTGAGGGGGCATGGCGTCTTGCAAGCTCAAATAACACATTTATCAACTTCTCAGAATCACCTGCAATCTAAAATAAATTTTGTAAATGTGCATGCCCAGTTGCCCACTATTTATAAACTAAACAGAGAAGAACAAGGAGCAATTTGAAAGATCTTTCTCTTCCTTACAAGATAGAGGCAATTTAATCCAAACGAAGGAGGAATCTAGGCATTCAAATGAAGCAATGTCATCTAAAATACAAGAATAATTCTATATCCTCCTAAGGAATTCTCCTAACAGTCTTCATAATTGTCAAACAAGAAGGACAGAGCAAGAACTCAGGAGAAAGGGATGCAGTGGCAGTGACTAGCCGCTGCTGCGTCTGAACTCGCTGGAACTAGAGTGGCTCTGTTCTGATTCTGCGACTAGGAATGAGGAAGGCAGGGGCGAGCTAGAGAGCCACAGTGCGAGGTTGTGAGGAGGGGAAGAAGATGGTCGCGGCGGCACTGGATGGTAGCCGGTGGTGAGACAGAGAAGGCAGGAGATAGGGGAAAAGAAAGAGAGAAAAGGTTTTCGCGGTGGTTGTTCGTGGTGGTTCTGTGGTTCTGACGGAGAGGGGGGGGTGATGATCGATGGTGGCGCTGCGTGGGTGGTCGAAGAGAAGCTAGGCTAGGGTTAGGGCTGACAATATATACCCTACGCGCAGGTATCCAACGGGGACTAACCCATTCGGTAGGATCGTCTAGGATAAAGTGCGAATTTGCTTGTGGGTAGGATAGGGCACGGGTTTAGGGTATACCGTACTCTATCCTACCTTACCCACACTCCTAATATATTATATAATATATATGTAAAAGTTATGTATGTAGTGAAAAAAGTGATTATTGAATTCATAATCTTTCTCTTATAAAAACTTGAAATAACCATTAAGCTAATTGATGATTATATTATTTGTAATTTTATGTTGAATTTTTTTAAGATTTTATTTAGGGATGTCCATGGATCGGATCGTATCCGCAGATTCGCGGTAAATATCCGCATCCGATCCGAAAATTGCGGATACGATCCGATCTGCAAATTGATCGGATCGCGGATAATGATTCACAAATAAAGACACAAAAAAGAATATAATCAAGGAAATTACCCAAGAGAGAAAAAGGGATTGCATTAATAGTTCAAGCTGGAATTCTGCAAATTAATGGCAATTGTATGGTTATTTTATATGCCATGTATATGCAAAAACTATTAGCTTTATGATATTTGATCATCAATAAAGGAGATTACAATCAAATAACGTAAAAGGTTGTAGATATACCAGAATCTTTGATGCAAATAAATATATGGTCCACAACAACTGAGACAAGAGAGTGCCCAGCAGCTTCATTAGATCACTGTCATGATTCAAATTCAAAGACGACTCAAAAAGCTAGAATAATAGATGAGCTTTGTCCAAAAACAAGCTTCTGAAAACTGATTTTCTCAAAGGTGAGAAAAGTTAAGGCAATTGAAACCTGGGCCTTCAAATTTACATCTCCCCTGTTTAGACAGACACATAACCCTGTCATAAAGTGGAGAAGTGCACGAAATCCTGCACACATGATATATTAACTTCATACAACATCTGTGTCACTTGTATCGATTCAATATGGATACATGTAGAAAGTGTCCTTTTAATTACCTGGCTCACTTAATGTAGGACAAAGAGCTTCTGTGATGTGCAACTGAAACTCAAGCCCAAGTGGACTGTTGCAGACTGTTCTCTGAATTGTGATATGAGGAATAGCAAACATAGTAACATATCATGAGTCAAGAATCTTAGCCTTTTAGAAGAAAATAGATTACAATAATTAGAGGAATTGTACATATGCTTCTCCCGATATTCCTTCTAAAAAACACTCCCCTCCAAAGAATACTCATTTTGCACCATCATCATCTCTCATGTTTGCTCACTCTTGAGAGCGGCCTAAAGTATCATCCTTGAATAGGGGTGTTCATGGATCGGATCGTATCCACAGATCTGCAGTAAATATCCGCATCCGATCCGAAAATTGCGGATACGATCCGATCCGTAAATTGATCGGATCGGATCGCGGATATCTGCTCTACATCCGCATATCCGATCCGCGGATCTGCAGATCCGCACTATAATAATTAAAAAATAAATAAATATATATATGTTTGGTATTATGTTTACTTGTTTGTATGTTTTAGTTAGTAATTATTATTCATATATTGTATTATTTTATTTTTGTTATTTAGAGAGTTTGATTAAAAATATTTTAGGAATAAATAAGTTTAAAAGTATGACAGAAATATTTTTATCGAATTTTTTTACATAGAAATATAATTAAAAATAGAATGTTTAATTATGCGGATATATCCGATATCCGATCCAATCGGATCGGATCGGATCCGACACTAAAAAGTGCGGATATCATATCCGATCCGATGGAAATTGTGCGGATCGGATCGAATTTTCGGCCATATCCGATCCGATCCGCGAACATCCCTAATTTTATTGTTTTTAATTTTAACTTAAACTTAGTTTTTTATTTTCTATTTTATTAATATGTATGAAATTTAGAATGGTTGAATTTTATATTTACTTAAAAAATTTTTATTTTTCTGCGGGTAGGATCGGGTAGGGTAGGGTTTAGAACTTTAGGATGCGGGTAGGGTTAGGGTTGAGAGATTCTCAACTCGCGGATAGGGTATGGTAGAATTTTAAGAAAGTTTTTAACTCGCAGGTAGGGTAAGGGTAAGTCCAAACCCTACCCTACCCTACCCATTGTCAGCCCTAGCTAGGGCTGGAGAAGGGGGAGTGATTTAGAACTTTGGACATCTGGTCGAGTGAGTGACGGGGCACTTAAGGCCGTTGGCTCTCTTCTTGGTTTGATTTGCAGCAGTAAGAAAGCTAACCGCCACTATCTTAGTTCCTTTTGTAGCAGAAGTTCAAACTGCTACCATAACCACTGCTATCGTGCTAAATTGTGGCGAGTTGATAAACAGCTGCCAATTAACTGTTGTTATCCTCCGTATTTACTGTATATTATACAATTAATTTAATAATGATTATAAACATTGATTTATTGGGTTAAATATCTAACTGGGTTTAATTATTTCATTTAGTGATGTAGGCCCAAAATAATTATGTAGCAGCCCAAACCAACGAAACAAAGAAATCAAATATGCTGAAGTATATGAAATCCTCAACCAAGCCTAATGCAAATTGAAACAAAGGAAAGCCTTGTTGAGCTGACAATCTATATTGTTTTGGATATAGCAATAAAGAGAAAAAGAAAATAGGCCCAAGAATAGCCAAGCCCAAAAGTGGTGGTCCACATCCATATCTATTCATTCAACTTAGTTACTAACTAAGTATTTCAAGTCCCAATTGCTTCTGAATCTTTCCACCACCATTGAACCAAAATTTTATCTTTTTTCTCTTATCTCTTTCACATCACCCACGTGGTTTCTCAAAAGCAAGAAATCAACAGTTGGAATGCTAGATGTCTTTTGGGTATAACACAGAGAAGAAAAAGAGAGTTCTTCATTGCAAGCTTTGTCTTTCAGATGATACACAATGAAAAAAAGAGGAAGAAGCTTCTTGAAGAAAATGTCAAATAAATGAAGGCAAAAGCAAAGGGCTCTTCTAGCTTGATCAGAAGATAAAGGTAGATTGTTTCCACTTATATGCATGTTCATAGCTTGATTGAAACCTACCTTCTACACATACCATTTCGGGAAAAATTGAAGAAAGTGGTGGCTGTTTACCTATGTTGTGAATCAATGGCTACAATTATTTCTTGGAGGCAAAACAAATCTAAGGGCTTGGATTTATCAAATCTATTGAAAATCTATTTTCAAGGAAGTTGTATCACTTGTCTGTGACTTCAAAATCCCTGATTTTTGGGGCTGATAGAAGAAAGAAGAAGAAAGACTTCAGCTAGCCATAGGTTCAAGAAACTGACCTTGTGAAGTAAGCCCTAGATGTTGAGCCAGAGCTCATACAAATAGGAAAATCACTTCAGTCTGAAGGTAAGGAGAGAGAACCAGGATTTGAGATTTTGTTCTGAGAAGTTTTCTCTGTGGAGAGTTCATCAACTTGGACAGTGCTTTCTAGTTAAAGAAGCATTCCGCCAGAATGAGGAACTCAACCAGAGTCAAGTAAATCTGGTTTATCGTATAGCAACAGAGGTTGTTGAAGCATCAATCTCCTTCATATTTTACAGATTGTAATTTTTGTTTTTAATGTATATCTTTTTGTAATTTCTTGAGTGAAAAAAGGCATAAGAGAAAGATCAAGAAAAAGCCAATGAGTGTTAAAAGGCTGAGTGATACAGTTGAGTGAAAAGCCTAGAGTGATTTCAGATTTCTTTAGGTTGTTTCTTGTGTCTTGTATCTTGTACCATTGAGGTACCCCTTTCTTAGTTGGGTAAGCACTAAGAGTGAAGAGTTAGGTATTAGCAGAGCTAAGCTAAGTTAAGTTAGATTAGAACTTGAGAGGAAAAGGATTGTGTCAATCTTGTGGAATTGGTGTATGTAATACTTTAACTATAGTGGAAATTTCACCCCTGTTGTGGTGAAGACTTGATGTAAGTTGCATTGCACAAGGCAACTGAACCAGGATACATGCTGGTGCCATTTTCTTCTTCTCTGCACTGTTTTGTCTCTCTGCAATTTATGAGACAAAACCAAATTATCTCATAAAGTTTTTGCTGCACAGTTCAAACAGATCCTAAGTAAAAGATTGTAAGCAAAGGCTTATTTCTATTAAAGTAAAAGAAGGCCATAGATTCAATCCCCTTCTCTAAGCCTTCTACAACCTTCATCAGAGCCAATGTCTCAAGAATCAAGCTTCACAGCATGGAGCAAAGGTCCAATGGCGAACAACTTGGGCACAACCACAGTTGCCTACACTCTAACAGAAGGCCAGTCAAACAACAGGTCTCCCTTCTTCAACGGGAAGAACTATGCCTACTGGAAAGAGAGGATGCGGATCTTCATCCAATCCATTGATTACAACACATAAAAGATTGTTGTGAGCGGCCCCAAGATTACAACAAAGACAAGTGCTGATGAAGTGGTGACTCCAAAAGAAGAAATTGAATGGAATGACGACGACAAGAAGAAAGTGGGGCTGAATGCTAAAGCCATCAACCTTCTTCAATGTGCTATCAGCTTTGAAGAGTACCGAAAGGTGTCTAGATGCAAGACAACCAAAGAAATTTGGGAGAAACTCCAAGTTACACACAAAGGCACTAAACGGGTCAAAGAAACGAGGATTGATATGCTGCGAAAAGAGTACGAGATGTTTAATATGAAGGATGGAAAAAGCATTGATGAAGTGTTTGAGAGATTCTCAATCATAATCAACAACCTTGATACTATGGGTACAACCTACTCAGAACAAATCCTAGTGAGAAAACTCCTCAGAAGCCTCACAAAGGAGTGGGAAACAATTGCCACTGTCCTAGTCGAGAGTAATAACCTAAGTCCCATAACCTATGATGAGCTGAGAGGAAAACTCCTTGCCTATGAAACCACACACACAAACCCAGACTCAAAGAAAAAAGGAATAGCTCTTAAGTCAAAAATAGAATCAAAAGAGAGTGAGTCTAGTGATGGTTTTTCAGATGATGAACTTGTGTTTTTTGCTAGGAGACTAAGAAGGCTAATGAGGAACAAAGACAAGTACAAGGGTTCAAGCTTAAAGGAAAAGGAGTACAAGAAGGACTTGAGCAAAGTGATCTGTCACCATTACAAGGAAGCTGGACATTTTAAATCCAACTGTCCAAAACTCAAGAATGAGGACAAAGGGAAGAAAGAAAAGAAGAGAGTGCTCATGACATCTTGGGAAGATCTTGAGAATGACTCGTATGAGGAAGAAGACTCCAAATGCGAAGCACATATCTGCTTCATGGCTGGTGATGATCAACTTGATGAGGTAAATTACTATGATTTGTCTATAGATGATTTACATATTATAATTGATGATCTCACAAAAAATTCTACAAAACTGCTAGAAAAATATAGTAAATGTAAATCTGAAAAAGAAATTTTGAAAGTTGAAAATTATTTTTTGAGAGAAAAGGTGAAGAAAATTGAATGTACCTTGGATATTATTGAAGAAAACAGATTTTTAAAATCTAAACTTGAAAAATTAAAAGGAAATCACATTATGGATCCTTCTCAAGAGCTTATTACTAAAAATGAAAGATTAAATGAAATGATTAAAAGATTGAATGGTGACTTAGCAAGATTTGCTCAAAGTTCTAGTAACTTGGACAAATTACTTGCAAGTCAAAGACCATTGTATGAAAAATCTGGTTTAGGATATATGACAAATGATGATGCTATTTTTGATAGATCTCCTACAATTTTTTTGGCCTTTTTCATCAAAAACTGACTCCAACATGAACAAATCTGTTTTGGGACATGTTCCCATATATGAAGAGAAATCTGGAAGTTCCTTTTCAGATGAAAATGCTTTGTCTTCAAGAATCGAAACTGTTTCCACCAAGTCGGGTCTAGGCTATGTTACGACCAATGAGGTTACATTAAAAAAACTAACTTTTAACTATAGAACCTCATCTTCAAAAAGCCAAAACACTTTCAAAAACTCTGGTTGGAATACTTCTGCAAAAAAGAAAAATCATAACAAAAATCATTTTGTCAAAAGAAATGCACCTCTTCCAAAAACCAAAAAATTTCAGTCATTTAATCATTTTCAGCATCATAATTCACCTCAATTTCAGCAACATGCATAAGAAAATCATTGTTTTAATTGTAAGAAATTTGGTCACTCACATTCACAATGTTTCATTGAAAAAAGAATGGTAGGAAACCAAATTTACAATGTTGTATGTGATTTCAATGCACTTGGACAACCAAGGTGGATTAACTTCAAAGGATCCAAATTAATTTGGATACCTAAAGTTACTTGAAGTCTTAATGCAGATTTGCCTAGCATCCAAGAACAAAAAGGATATATGGTACTTGGATAGTGAATGCTCAAGGCACATGACTGGAAGGTCAACTTTCTTCATCAAACTAAACAAGTATGATGGAGGTTTTGTGACCTTTGGAGATGATGGAAAAGGTAAAATTGTGGCTGCTGGAAAAGTAGGTAATGATCATTTTACTTTTATTGATGATGTCTTTTTGGTAAATGGTTTGAGGCATAATCTTTTAAGTATAAGTCAGTTGTGTGATTTGGGTTATTTGGTGATTTTTAAAAGATTGGAATGCTGTGTTATAAATGAAAAGACCAATGATGTGTTGTTTATTGCTAAGCGTTGTGATAATGTGTATGAACTTACCCTTGATGAACTAAAGAATCAAAATGTAGCTTGTTTTCATTCTAAAGAATCTGAAAAGTGGCTATGGCGCAAGAGATTAGGCCATGCTAGCATGTTTCAAATAAACAAGCTTGTAAAGAAAGAATTAGTAAGAAACCTTCCTTTGATAAAATTTGACAAAGACATCATTTGTGATGCGTGTCAAATGGGAAAATAAACAAAGAGTTCATTTAAATCAAAGGAAGACGTCTCTACTAAAAGACCACTTGAATTGCTACATATTAATTTATTTGGTCCAACAAGAACTCAAAGTTTAGGTGTTAAACATGATGGTTTAGTAATTGTGGATGACTACTCTAGGTTTGGTTGGGTTTTATTTCTTGCACACAAAAAAGAAGCCTTTTCGGCCTTTGAATTTTTTAGCAAGAAGGTTCAAAATGAAAAGGATTTAAAGATCTCTTCTATAAGAAGTGATCATAGAACTAAATTTGAAAACCAATTATTTGAATCCTTTTGTGAGGAATTTGGAATATCTCACAACTTCTCTTGACCTAGAACACCGCAACAAAATGATTTTATGGAAAGAAGAAATAGAAGCATTCAAGAAATGACAAGAGTTATGCTTTGTGAGAGCAATGTTCCAAAATTCCTTTGGGCTGAAGCGGTTAACACTACTTGCCACATTTTGAATAGACCCGTCATAAGAAAATTTTTAAAGAAAACTCTCTATGAACTTTGAAAAGGTTACCCACCAAATTTAAACTACTTGCATATCTTTAGATGTAAATATTTTGTTCTAAATAACAAAGATAATTTGGAAAAATTTGATCCAAAGGCATATGAGTGTTTATTTGTAGGATACTCCACAAATAGTAAAGCATATAAAGTTTATTATCAAGATGCTAGAATAATTGAGGAGTCCATACATGTTACATTTTGTGACACTAACTTGGTTCAAAGTATCTTGGAAGGTTGTGATGCAGGAAATCAAGTTCAAAAGGATGATGAAAAGGCACAAAATCATGAAAATGAGAATTCTAAGCCGATTGAATCAGAAACTGCAGCTGCTGTAGATTTAGCAAGAGACAATTCTGTTTTGTCTCATGAATCTGGAAGAAATCCTGAAACCACCAGTTCCTTGAATCCCTTAGTTACTGAATCTACCTCCAAGTCCACTAGACCTCGTAAATGAAGATTCTTAAAGAATTATCCTGAGGAATTTGTCATTGGGGATGTCTCACATGGTGTTAAAACTCGTTCCTCCACTAGAAAAGGAAATAAAGAAACAAACATTGCTTTTCTCTCTCAAATGGAGCCTCAAAACGTCAAGGAAGCCCTTGATGACCCCTCTTAGGTAAAGGCAATGGAGGATGAGTTTTATGAGTTTGAAAAGAACCAAGTATGGACATTAGTTCTTAAGCCTAGTGGAAAGAAAGTGACCGGCTTGGAACAAGTGAAGATGGAAGCATTGCTAGAAATAAAGCAAGATTGGTGGCACAAGGATATGACTAAGAAGAGGAAATAGACTTTGATAAATCCTTTGTCCCTATTGCCCGAATGGAAGCCATAAGACTTTTTCTAGCTTATGCTGCTTTTTATGATTTCAAATTGTATCAAATGGATGTGAAATGTGCATTCTTGAATGATGTGATAGATAGAGAAGTGTATGTGGCACAGCCACCTGGTTTTGAAAATAAGGAATTTCTTAACCATGTTTTCAAACTATCAAAAGCTCTCCATGGTTTAAGATAAGCTCTTAGAGCTTGGTATGAGAGACTTAGCTCTTTTCTTTTGAAAAATGGTTTTCAAAGAGGAACCACAGACACCACTCTATTTATTAAGAATTCTAATGATTCTTTTATTCTAGTCCAAATTTATGTTGATGACATTATTTTTGAATCAGCCAATGAATCTCTTTGTACTGAATTTGAAAAACTCATGACAAGTGAATTTGACATGAGTATGATGGGTGAACTTAATTTTTTCCTTGGGCTTCAAATTAAGCAAACTGAAAATGGTATTTTTATTCATCAAGTAAAGTATGCCAAGAAACTAGTTAAGAAATTTGGTATGGAAAATGCCAAACCCATGGGAACTCCCATGCACCCTAACTCTAAATTAGAAAAGAGAGAAACTGAGAAAAATGTTGATGAGACTAGGTATAGAGGAATGACTGGATCTCTTATGTACCTAACTTTCTCTAGACCTGACATTGTGCAAAGTGTTGGAATGTGTTCATGATTCCAATCAAAACCAAAAGAATCACATCTTTCAGTAGTTAAAAGGATCATTAGATATATACATGGCACATCTAACTATAGGTTATGGTATCCTAGGTCTGATAAATTTTCTACAGTTGGTTATTGTGATGCAAACTTTGCTGGAGACAGAATTTATAGAAGAAGTACATCTGGCATTTGTTGTTTTCTGGGTAGATCCTTAAATGTCTGGTCGAGCAAAAAGCAGTCCATAGTGGCTCTTTCCACTGCTAAAGCTGAATACATCACTGCCTCTTGTTGTTCTCAGTTGCTTTGGTTGAAAACTCAATTTGCTGATTATAAATTGAATGCCGAAAATATTCCTTTGTTGTGTGACAACATGAGTGCTATAAATATTTCCAAAAATCCAGTTTTGCACTCAAGAAATAAACATACTGAAGTGAGATTTTACTCAATAAGAGAACATGTTCAAAATGAAAATTTTAGCATTCAATTTGTTAAATTAGAGGAACAACTTGCTGATATTTTCACCAAACCTCTGGCTGAGGACATATTTTACAAATTAAGAACTTGCTTAGGCATTCTTAGTTCTGATTTATTGTTTTAACTTTGCTAAGGTGTTGTTTGAGGCTTTGCTGTTTCAGGTTGGGAATAGATATTTTTTGGGCAGAGGAAGAGCTTTCATCTTGGAACGTTGCATCTGGTTTTTAGTTCTGAATTAATTTCAAGTGGGCATCACTGATTTTGTCATAAAATGAAAAATTGTTTTCAAACTTTTGTCTTTACTGTACTTAAATTTTTACACTTCATATTATCATCATTTCAATTTTTGAAAAACTACAACTTCTATTTTAATTGTGCTAATGTCTTGTTTGAGAATTTTGTTTCACAGGTCAAAGAGACATTTGCTGGATAGGAAATGAATGATATGAATTTTGTAATATAGAAATGGACATAGACCATGTTTGAATCTTATAACACATGTTGTTCCTTTTGTTTTCTGATATTTTTTTTGTCCATATAAGTTTTTACCCAGAATTGGTCTTTGCATATTGTAAGCTTTCTCTTTATTTGATAACTATGGTGTTTCTGGTTGAAATATGATCTTCATTTTTCTCCTGAATTTTTCTTAGTATTTCAAGACACAACATCTAGCTTTTACATGCCTCTAACACATTATTTTGCAGGTTCTATTTTTGTTTTATTTTTTTCACTTTGATGACAAAAGGAGGAGAAAAAAAATTATATATGAGGCTTGATTACATAAGGCTTATTGGGATTATTGGATATTATTTATAATTAGTCTTATGTTTGTGAATTGAACTGTGTTTGTGAACTGAACTTGTTTGACTTTAAGCCATTTGAAGTTCATGGATACTTATGTTTTTTGTTGGTGTGCTTATACTTGTGCTGCTGAATCCTAGATAAGCATGTATATACATTGGATTATTTAGTTGCCATTATTGATTGTATCCTCAGGTTAAGCGATAAGCATACATTAAGGGGGAGCAACCCTTATGAAAAAGAAGGGGAGCACATCAAGTTAAATTGGTATCATCAAAGGGAAGTCTCTGAATCTTTTCTATTTCAATTCCTTTGATTATTACCTCATATATAATGTTTGTCATTAAGGGAGAGATTGTTGAGTTAAAAATACAATTAATTTAATGATGATGACAAACATTGATTTATTAGGTTAAACACCCAATCAGTTTTGATTGTCTTGATTAGTGTTACAGGCCAAAACTAAAGAAGCAGCATCTCAAAGGAATAGAGTAAAGAAACAAGAATTTTCGGTGGGCTCTCTAACTCTCAAAGCCTAAGGAAATAATGCAAAGGAATCAACTGGGATGAATAGAAAACAAATCGGGGGAGCAACCCTTATGAAAAAGAGGGGGAGCACATCAAGTTAAATTGGTATCATCAAAGCGAAGTCTCTAAATCTTTTCTATTTCAATTCCTTTGATTATTATCTCATATATAATGTTTGTCATCAAGGGGGGACTGTTGAGTTAAAAATACAATTAATTTAATGATGATGACAAACATTGATTTATTGAGTTAAATATCTAACTGGGTTTAATTATTTCATTTAGTGATGTAGGCCCAAAATAATTATGCAGCAGCCCAAACCAATGAAACAAAGAAATCAAATATGTTGAAGTATATGAAATCCTCAACCAAGCCTAATGCAAATTGAAACAAAGGAAAGCCTTGTTCAGCTGGGAATCTATATTGTTTTGGATATAGCAATAATAAGGAGGAAAAGAAAATAGGCCCAAGGATAGCCAAGCCAAAAAGTAGGGGTGTTCAAAACCGATCCAATCCGAACAAAATCGACCAACCGAGCCGAAAAAACCGATAACCGAACAAACCGAAAACCGAAAAAAATGATATTTTGCAGTTTTTGCGGTTCGGTTCGATTTTCAGTTTTAATTTGAAAAGCCCTAACCAAACCGAACCGAACCGGTTATACTGAAAAATCCTATATAAAAACCAAACCCCACCCCCTTCCAGGAAGATACAGCCGCCACTCAACCCTAGCTCTCTCCTCTCCCCCACTCTCCACTCTCTTTTTCCACACCGTAGAAAATTCCACATCCCACCCTCACACGCTGTCGTCCTCTAAGCCCCTGACGTGCCGGACAGCACCCTCGCGGTGGCCTTCCTCCTCGTGCTTCCCTCTTCTCGGCGCGGCCCTTTCTCTCCTTCCCTTCCTCATCGCGATTCCCTCTCCTCGGCGCCGCCCTTCCTCCACGCACAGAAGCCGCCGTCTTCTCCACGCACAGAAGCCGGCATCTCCTCCACACACGGAAGCCGGCGTCTCCTCCACGTATAGAAGCCGGCATCTCCTCCCATCGTCTTCCTCCTAGCGTCCTCCTCCACGCCGTCGTTTTCTTCTCTGCAGTTCGCAGAGTCGTGGTCTTCATAGTTGCGCTTCGCATCTCTGATTCGCAGTTCTAAATTTGTTGGATCTGGCTATTTGTTGTTGTTTTGTTTTTGGATTCTGATCTTGTATACGTTCTGATTTGTTACTTTGATTTTTAGCTTTGATTACTTTTTTAGCTTTGATTACTGGTTATTTGTTCTTGGTTGTGAGTTTTGTTTAGGGTTTTGGATCTGATTACTTTTTTATTTTGATGGCATGTTCTGTTTTGAGTTTTGTTTAGGATTTTGGATCTGATTACTTCTTCTTTGGTTGTGATTACTGATCATTTGTTATTTTGGTTTTTTATTATTTGTTCTTGATTTGAGTTCTGCTCCGGTGTTTGATTTTAGGGTATGGATGGATAGTTCTGCTCCGGTGTTTGTTCTTCTTTGGTTTTTTACTGATCATCTTTTTTTTGAATTATTTAGAAAACCGAAAAAACCGAACCGAACCAAACCAGTTTTAATTGGTTTGGTTTGGTTTGGTTGGTGTTGATAAAAAAACCGAACCAAACCGAACCAAAAAATAAATATAAAATTGGATCGGATGACTTTTTCTCAAATAACTGAACCAAACCGCACCGCGAACACCCCTACCCAAAAGTGGTGGTCCACATCCATATCTATTCATTCAACTTAGTTACTAACTAAGTATTTCAAGTCCGATTTGCTTATGAACTTTTCTACCACCATCAAACCAAAATTCTATCTTTTCTCTCTTCTCTCTTTCACATCACCCACGTGGTTTCTCAAAAGCAAGAAATCAATAGCTGGAATGCTAGATGTCCTTTGGGTATAACACAGAGAAGAAAAAGAGAGTTTTTCATTGCAAACTTTGTCTTTCAGATAATATACAATGAAGAAAAGAGGAAGAAGCTTCTTGAAGAAAATGTCAAATAAATGAAGCCAAAAGCAAAGGGCTCCTCTAGCTTGATCAAAAGATAAAGGTAGATTGTTTCCACTTATATGCATGTTGATAGCTTGATTGAAACCTACCTTCTTCTACACATACCATTTCTGGAAAAACTAAAGAAAGTGGTGGCTGTTTACCTATGTTGTGAATCAATGGCTATAATTGTTTTTTGGAGACAAAGCATAAATCTGAGGGCTTAGATTTATCAAATCCATTGAAAATCTGTTTTCAAGGAAGCTGTATCACTTGTCTGAGACTTCAAAATCCCTAATATTTGGGGCTGATGGAAGAAAGAAGAAGAAAGACTTCAGCTAGCCCTAGGTTCAAGAAACTGACCTTGTGAAGTAAGTCCTAGGTGTTGAGACAAAGCTCATACAAAGAGGAAAATCACTTCAGTCTGAAGGTAAGGAGAGAGAACCAGGGTTTGAGATTTTGTTATAAGAAGTTTTCTCTGTGGAGAGTTCATCAACTTGGACAGTGCTTTCTAGTTAAATTAAAGTAGCATTCCGCCAGAATGAGAAACTCAACCAGAGTTAAGTAAATCTGGTTCGTTCATCGTATAACAACAGAGGCTGTTAAAGCATCAATCTCCTTCATGTTTTACAGATTGTAATTTTTATTTTTAATATATATCTTTCTGTGATTTCTTGAGTGGAAAAAGGCATAAGAGAAAGATCAAGAAAAGGCCAATGAGTGTTAAAAGGCTGAGTGATACACTTGAGTGAAAAGCCTAGAGTAATTTCAGATTTCTTTAGGTTGTTTCTTGTGGCTTGTATCTTGTACCAGTGAGGTACCCCTTTTTTAGTTGGGTAAGCACTAAGAGTGAATAGTTAGGTATTAGCATAGCCAAGCTAAGTCAAGTTAGGTTAGAACTTTAGAGGAAAAGGATTGTGTCAATCCTGTGGAATTGGTGTATGTAATACTTTAACTATAGTGGAAATTCCACCACTGTTGTGGTGGAGACTGGATGTAGGTTGCATTGCACAAGGCAACTGAACTAAGATACATGCTGGTGCCATTTTCTTCTTCTCTGCACTATTTTGTCTCTCTGCAATTTATGAGACAAAATCAAATTGTCTCATAAATTTTCACTGCACAGTTCAAACAGATCCTAAGTAAAAGATTGTAAGCAAAGACTTATTTCAATTAAAGTAAAAGAAGGCTATAGATTCAACCCCCTTCTCTAAGCCTTCTACAACCTTCAATTACATTAGTCTTAAACCTCAAAATTCAAACTATAAAACAAATACACATCGAAAAAGATTTAAAGCATATACATAAACTAAGCTCTAAAATTTTGTTCACCAAATCTTCCTGTAACTTTAATAGTATATAATTAGCTATCAGGACCAATCGAATTATTTCTCCAATGTTGATCTTATTTTTTAGTTAAGTATTTTTAACTTGATTAGCTTTTAAACTATACTTTCACATCTTTGTCCTTTTATTACACTGAAGATCCCAATTCTAAATGAAAGACTTTTTAACATTGAATACATTATCAAGTTAATTTATGTTGTTTAATTGATTTGAATTTAATTTTAAACTGTTGTTTGCAACTGCAATTGCAACCATATTATCAGAAGCACAATAAAAAACTGGTTTAGCACTAGCAGTATTAAAAAACTTTTAAGATAGAAGCAAAACGGAATAAGAAAGATACCTCAGATGCAATTGCAAGATTAAAAAGCTAGAATTTAGAGATAAACATGCATATCAGGTTCTTGTCTCAAATTCCATATTTTCTATTTATAAATGATGAGATGCACACATATCAAATCCAAATGAATATAGAATAACAGGAAATGTGAACAAGTTAGATGAAACTTCATATGAAGTTGACACATACTTTAAATACAGAAAAGCAAAATGTTTCATATATGCAAATCAATACTAGTTCAATCAACGCTTGATTTTTTGTTACCCATGGATATTTGGACTTTGGACTAAAGAAACATTCACTTGCTCTGTATGACGAAGAAAATCAATGACTTTGTTTTGTCAAAGTTTATTGCATTTGTGAAATGTGTCTCAGTTAGAGCCTTGGCAATTGCATGAACACAAAAAATGTGAAGATGTTTGCAAAATAACTCTACAAATTTGATACAAAATACATTAGATGGCTACATCAGTCCGTAGTTACTGCATGGTAAAATAAAAAATTTAAAGATGATAACAAGAGTATAGGAAATTTTTTTATATATAATTAAAATTAACGATTAAAATTAATAAAATATCAATATTTTTAAAATATCTGATTTTTTTATATTATATTATATTTGACATTCCATAGCATTAGTTAGGGGTGTTTGCGGTGCGGTTTGGTTCGGTTTTTTAGAAAAAAATCATCCGATCCAATCGTTTAATTAAACTGCGGTTCGGTTTGGTTCGATTTTTTACCGAGACCATCCGAACCAAACCAAACCAATTAAATTCGGTTTGGTTTGATTCGGTTTGTTCGGTTTTTCAATCAATTCAAAAAAAAAAAAAATTTACCAGTTTCCTTAAATTATATAACTATGCGTTACAGCGTTGGTCCAATTTCATTGCTTCAATGGAAAAACGATTTGTAGGATAGGACCCCAAATGAGAAAATAAGACTGGATTAGGGAATTGTTATTGTTCTAAAAGTAACGACGCTAGTACACAGACAATTGTAGAACAAATATACCTGGCTTCTACTTTAACTTCAATACCTAGTGCTGTTGTAAAAGAAATTACTTAACATACATAAGACATGGCAATGAAATCAAGGTGCTTATTAGTTATTTCTTCACTCTGTCAACTGTGTCGGGACCTTCCTCCTTAAGATCCACAAGCATCTGAAGCTACAATATTGTCAGAATTAATAATAAACTACATAAATCAAAGTTGACATTGCTGGTGTAAATCAAAGATCACATTAAGGACATGCACAAATAAAGAATCAAATCTCTCATATACACATGTAAATCTTAACATCTGCATTGACTTTTTACCCTGTATAAAACACACACTTATATAAAATATTTTAAGAACCAACCTGCAACAACATGACTTGATTCATGGAAAGCTTGCTCATCACCAGGTTGAAAAAATAGATATATTATTAGAAAAACTCTAACAATAAATGGAAAGGGTTGAGTTAAGAGTTCCAATTTTTATAAAGTCCAGCATTTTCAATCTATTGTAGCGACAAGATATATGATTTATATATTTAACTGAACAACACATATAACTTGGAGTAGAATGCTATTCTCCACATAATCTATCCATCACTTCTTATTTATTATAGTAAAACAAATGAACTAACTCTATTAAATGACACAAAATAACACAAGACTAACATAATTTATGCAAGAAAATAACACATCTAAAAGTATATTACAAATAATAAAACTCTTCCTTTCTATTTTGAATACCATTATATCAGTATATTTAGAATGTTGAAGACATCTTTCATAGTATTTTCTCACAAATACTAGGAATCAACAACAATGAACAATGAACAAATAATTAAAAAAACAGAAGCAGAAACACAACAAAATAAAATTACTAGCATTCAGCAACAATGAACAATGAATAACAATCAACAACAATGAACAAATAATGAACAACAATGAACAACAATCAGCAATAATAAACAAATAGATTAAATAGAAATTGAATACAAATAAATCACAAAATTAACTAAAAATAAACAAAAATAAATTAAACCCAGCAGCTCAGAATCACAGAATCAAAATTATTAATATATTAAATCATAAAATCAACTCAAAACAAATAACTCAAATTAACAAAATCAGTAAACAAGCACAGTAACTCATCAGTATTATTAACAAAATTTCAAAATAAGCAAAATAAATACAGAAAACTAAAAATCAATTCAAAATCACATAATCACAAAGTCAGAATCGCAGAATCAGAGAATCATATAAATCAGTTGTGTCAACGTCAAACTTTTCTCTAGCTTTGAAATGATTCATTGGGACCATACAAGAAACCATGATTGAGAGAAAATATTTGAATAGCTAAGTCTATACTTTTGGTGTTAGGTTGTCGTTATTTAAGAATTAAATCTCCTCATTTTTTAAGTGATAGTATTAAGTGTGATTTTTTTGTTATAATTGTTATATTAATAAAAATAATTAATTTTAAAATTTATTATTTTAAAATGATCTAAAAACATAAATTTTATTAGGGAAAAAAAATCTTTTATATCATAAAACAATATCTTCCGATTCGTCCAAGCGGGATCCGAAGTGTCAGTCTTATTGGGTCAAATGTCTTCCGCTGTAGGTTATCAACCGACCCTTAGTACCGAAATGGGTTCTTTACAAGAAAGAATTACTTCTACTAAAGAAGGGTCTATAACTTCTATTCAAGCAGTTTATGTACCCGCAGACGATTTGACCGACCCTGTCCCTGCTACGACATTTGCACATTTGGATGCTACGACCGTACTATCAAGAGGATTGACTGCTAAAGGTATCTATCCAGCTGTAGATCCTTTAGATTCAACGTCAACTATGCTCTAACCTCGAATTGTTAGTGAAGAACATTATGAAATATATATATATATATACACGCACGGAAGAAATAATAAAAAAAAGATAATGCATACAAATTAGAAGAACTCAACAACAAATTTCATTTAATTAAATGAAATAGAATAATACAACTCGATGAGAAAATCAAAGTGATACATATATAACATGAGGATTTCTATTTTCATTTTTGCTTTTCTGCTTATCCTACATATTGCATTATTAGTATATACTTATATTTATTTATTTATGCCATATATAATTGCAAATTCACATTCAAATACTCAAAATTTATATTTAATACGGGGCTATCCCTCAGCATCCCGATCCTGAAAGAAATAAGGACTACTGCACCTTTTAACATTAAGGCTACGTTTGTTTTTAGAGACAGGACAAAATATGACATTGAAATGAAGACAATAGGACGGAGACATTAAAAATTATCTTTTGTGTATTGTGTTTGGATACGATGGACAAGACACTAATGTAATGTCTAGTATTATGTTTGGATACACATAGACAAGACTAAAATATTATATGAAATGACTAAAATAGTCATGTGATTCCAAATTTTCTACATCAATACAAATTAATTTAATAAAAAATGAGAGTACGTAGGAATACTTAAAAAAATATTTGAAGAGGAAAAAAATTTTAATAAAAAAATATATTAGTATTTATATTAAAATAAAATTTATAAATATAATTATTTTATTCTTAAATTTATTATTAATATGTAGGAATACATATGGTTAAGATTAACAAAAAAATAAATTTGAGTTTGATTAATAAAAAATTTTGTTTAGGTTAATAAGCCAAACTAATTTTAAATAAAAAATCAGTATTAAAAAAGAATTCGTTTTTACATGAAAAAAATAGTTTTTACACATAAAAATCTATTAAATATTTAGAAAACCAATTTTTTTATCTAAAAACTGATTTTTCTTTAAATTATATAAAATCAATTATAACTTATAGGAAGAAAAAAGTATCTCTGAATAACGCAATAGGAAAAATAAGAAGGGGTAATAGTGGAAAAAAAGGAAAACAAAATTTATAAAATTGTCCGTGTCCACTCTTCCAAATCCCGTGTCCATCATTGTCCTTCGTGAAAGAGTGGACACAAAAATATAAAAAATTGTCTCGGAGACAATATGTCCACTGTCCATGTCTCTGCTTCCAAACACTTTTTAAACAAGTGTTGTCCATGTCTCCGTGTCCTGCCCTCGAAAACAAACGCTACCTAAATGTTGCCGCCGGTTTACCATTCGAAATCAAAGGAACCCTGAGTCGGCGACACTTAACAAACTGCGGATCGAACCGGCTGCTCTTGAACCTCCCAAAAGTATATTCAGGATCTTCCGCTTCTGTTACCATCAAAACAACTCACTGAAGTGGGTTGCGACCTGCATCTGAAAAATAACAGAATATAGTATGAGAACCGGAGGTTCTCAGTATAGTAACAGTGTTAGTGATGTAAGATATAAGACTTCGGAACGCCAAAGGCAATCCTAGACTTCATATCCATCACAAGATTCATCTTAAGGCATAACTAAAACAACAAGCATAACTTAAGGACATTAAAGAGTAACTTAAACCATAACATAATAAAGGGGTAATCTAACTTGAGGAGTTTCTAATCTAACAGTTCTCTGCTATCCCACAGCCTTCACCAACCTATCCTCCATGCGATCCCATCGCCACCGCCTTCCGAACCTCCTCAATCCTAGTAGAAAGTACAATTAATATCAATGCAAGTAAAACACAAGTATTGGCATGTAAGGCAAATAATTCAAGTAAGCAATTAGGCATGTTATATAATTAGGCAAGCAATTACAAGTCGGCAAAGCAAACAAACAGATAGAAGATGCATATGATGAATGCCTGTCCTACTGGCTGTGATATCACATTGTCGGTTCAACTGCCAACCCGACACATCTCCATGGAAAGGTCGCCCTTCGGAATCATCATTGGGAACCCCCCCCGAGATATGGTGCTCGGAACACCGTCCAAGATTTTGTGCCTGCACACTCTCTTGATCCGAAGGGATGCGAGCGGGATACTCTTGCCACAGACCTCACATCTTAACGTAAGCGGGATTAACCACCGTCCTTACGCCGCCGCCGCTACCTCGACAGGCGGGATTAACCACCGTCCCTGCCAGGTGCATAGCGTCTCATCATTTCTCAGTATAAAACAATAGTTCAGTGGTTTTCAGAAAACATTTTTCAGTATAGCATGGATCCATCATTTCATTCCAAGTCCTCGACTCATCTCAACCACTGACAATTCAACATTTCCATTTAGAACTCATTAGTTCGTCAATTCCTCAATTCATATTCCATTCTTCAGTCTCACTCCACCAAACCCATACTCAGTACACCAGAAACCTAAGCCTCCGTTCGCTAACTTTTCACATTAATACCTGATGGTTTCAGTGGCTAAGAGAATGGGGGTTGAATCTTAGCCCCCTTTTTTGCTTGCTAACACTTGCTGGACTTAGAGGAGACTTTTCTGTTTTTAGCTCGTCCCTAGTCACGAGACTTTTTCATTTTGTCTCGTCACTTGGCACGAGACATTTTTTGTTTTTGCTCCTGTGCAGTAGAAAACAAAAATGGAGTAGGAGAGAAGGAAGATTACACCCAGATATATCCTGGTTCAGCTGCTAAGAGCAGTGCAGCCTACATCCAGTTTCCATCACAACAATGATGGAATTTAACTATAATCAACCTGACTACAAACTGTAAAGTGCTAACCCAACTTACAAGGGAATTCCCACAGAATCATGAAACACAACATAGATGAACAAAGGAACTCTAAGACATCTATGACTTTTTCTTTTAATTTTGCACTCTCTACCTTTTTCCGCTCTATGGCTTTTTCATACAAACCTCACTATTTGCCTTTTTCCATGAGACTCAAGACATGACAAAATTAAACAGAAAAATACAAAACAGAATACATTGAAGGAGAAGAAAATCTGTAAGCTTATGTAGCTCTAAGAATCCTGTGCCTTGCACTCTCAATGCTTACTTCTAACTCCTTGCTCCAACCAGTGGCTGTTCCCCCTTTTTATAGAAGAGAGAAGCCTCCACACTTGAAGCCAAAAACCCAAGCCAACTTCTTCTTCCTTCAAGAAACCGGTTCGGCCACACAGAGAGAGAAGAGATAACCATGCAATAACTAACATGCAATTACCTCTAGTCCTTCCTTGGTCATCACTCTTCATCAATCCGAGCTCTCCATCCTTGGCTTGCTCTCCAAGATGGATTTCTGGCCCTTGATGCTTCATGATATGTAGCAATGATGCCTTCAATCAAATCAATCTTCTCTCACTTGCTTTTGTTCCCAATGCTTAAATTAACTTTGAAATCCTTCCAAGAAGTGTAATGGAATCCGTTGGAAGCATTGAGGCTTTGTTTTCTTTGCTTCATGGATTCGGACAAAGCATGAGGAATTCTCATCTCAAATGGAATTGGGCTTAGTTGCAATAATAATTAAATCAGGCCCAATATCAACATTTGCTTTCCTGATGAATTTTGGAACATGCATAAAGCAAATAGGAAGGCATTTTTCAACTTGGACTTGTAGCCATAATAGATTAAATTGGCCCAAGTAACATAAAGAATTAAATCAGCCATATTCATCATATATTATCAAAACCAAGGGCTGAATGTAATTTGGGCTTGCACCAGAAATTTGTTTTTCGGCCCAATATTAAAACCTGTAACAAAATTATTTAATCAATATATGTTAAATGAAAATCAGATTAATAATTTTGTAATTAATTATTTTTAATAATATTTAGTCATCACAAATATTAATTTAGAGTTTTCCAAACTCATCAATCTCCCCCTTGATGACAAACATTATTAAAATTGAAATGGAAAGAATTTTTTTTAAAAAAATTGAGTATGAGTACTCCCTTTGAAGATTGAATTTCTCCCCCTTTCTAAATGTCACATGGCTCCCCCTTAATATATACCATTTTTACCAAGGGAAGCACTAACCTGTAACATTTTAATCAAGCTTCAAGAACAATGTTATTTAGCATGTTATATGATGCTAAATGCTTGATTTATGAGCAGTTTTAAATTGATAATCAAAACTCATTTGATATCATAAACTGATTTTCTGCTCAAACTTTACACACATCAACTGATTCCAAAACAATGTAGTTCAAAAAATTTTCAAATATTTTCAGTCAAGATATCAGAGCAATATTATTCAAGTAAGAAAATATTTTTGAATCACTCATGATCACATCAAAAACATTGCAGCTGTTAGATATCACAGTTTAAAGGAACTGCCAAAAATAAATTTTCAAACCAACATGTTTACCAAGATGAATAAGAATATTCCTATTTCAATACAAGCATGTTCATCAAGATAAATCAACAACCAGACATTCATATGATCAATACAAATATATTGTCAAACCAAATGCCAAATGCATTTCCAACAGCAGTAACCATAGTGAAACAAATGCAATAACAACATGCATTCTTTGAACAAGGGTGATCATGAATTTTTAATTGAAAATTTCATCCCATGTTTCAGCAAATCCTCCCCTGTTTCATTAGTTTCAATTTCCTCCCCCTTTTGTCATCAAGGGGCACCTGCACAAAATATGAACAACACAACAAAATATCCATAATAAAGTAGCAAGAGTGTATCAAAGTATCATAGAGCAGTGAGTATCAAGTCATGCTCCTACAAAAAACAGATTGAGCCTAATGGAGCCAATATCAAATAAAAGTAAAGAAACAGTCATTAATCATCAGAAAGATTGAACTCTGAATCGGAATCATCTTCGTAATCCCCTGTCCCCATTTCATCATCAAAGCTCTTAATCATGAAGCCAACCCTTTCGTGACACTTCTTCCAAGCCCTTTCCTGTTCATATTCCAATTTCTGGGCAGCCTTGTGAGATTTACGCATTAACTTGTTGCGAAACTCTTTGAGAACTTCCCGGATTGATGCAGTGACATTTGAGGGTTCAGGACGGCTCTCCAGATCGCTGAGAGATGGTTCAGAGGGAACAGACCGCTTGCCTTTCTTACCCGAAACTCCTCCTCCTTTAATCATGGAAACCTTGTTCTCAACAGATTCATTAGACAAATCAACCTTAAAGTACTCAAATATACATGTGAGGAACATGCCATATGGAAGATTAGCCTTTTTAGTACTTTTTACTGCTTCCCACATATGACGTATCATAATATAAGCAAATGAAATTGGGGAAGAAGTAATGAGAGCAAATAGGATAATAGAATCAGAAACTGTTACTCTATGGTGAGAACCACTTTGAGGAGTGAGGATATGAGTGATGATACGGTGCAATAGAGAGTTCTCCGGGCCGAGTGCTTTGTGGGTTGGGATTAATCCATCTAGTCCAGAAAGGTTTGCACAGATGTGTTGCAAGACAGTTTGTTGTGTGACTCCTACTTGATCATCCCATTTATCAATCATGTAAACTTTTGGTCCTTCATCTTCATACCCAAGAGCAGTACCTATGGTTTGAGGATTGAGAGTTATGTAAACACGTTTGACGTAAGAATGGATTGAGCCATCAATCAAACGCATGTTTGCATAGAATTCCCGGACCAGCCCCGGGTAAACCAGTTTCTGAATGTGAACTAGAGGGGTCCATTTCAGAGCATCAAACAGGGAAGAAAAGTTGATTCCTTTGGTGGCCAGATTTTCAAGATTCACCAAGTAAGAAGGGCAGAGATGTCGTTTCAGCAAGACATCTTTGTGAAATTCATAGAACGCACATGAGTAGAACCTAGAGGGATCAAAATGTGAGTGAGGTTTGTGAAACTTGTTCTTGAATTCGAGTGACTCCAAATTCGCAGGTTCCTTAGTATCATGTAACACAAAGCTTTTCTGCCTCTTTTGAGAGCTTCTTGCATGTGGGGTGGATCTTTTCGGTGGTGATTGAGGGGGCGAGGTATGTGACTCGTCTTCATCCTCTTCAACACTAGGTTCCTTGGTCTTTCCAGTTTTGCCTCTCCCTGAAGTTTTCTGAGCAACTACCTTACGGCACATGGTTTCGGTCTTTTTGGAAGGAGGGGAATGAGTAGAAGAGGAGGTAGAATGGAGATGGATATGCGTATGGGTTGGAGGTGATGAAAAAGGTGGGTTTTTTGAAATGGGAGTTCGGCTACTTATCCTAAGTGCAGTTTTCTTTTTCATGATAGGATGAATGGAGGAGTTGAATATGAAAGGGTGAATGCCAAAAGAGAGTGATGGTGGAAGGAGGTTAGTGGTGCAATAAATGTGGATTGGAGAGAGATGATGGGGAAGTTAATGACCATAATGGCGCGGTTATTAACCAAATGGGAGTTTCAAAAAATGATAAAAAGGGAGTTTCCTTGAATCAAGAGATTAGTTGGAAGGAAAAGATATGATTTGACAACATGCTTCTTCCAACAAGATATGAAAAGACAATCCAAGAGATTTTGTGATTGAGTAAAGTATCGTTTTTGTCCCTAACATTTGGGGTAAGTTCTAAAGTTGTCCCTAACATTTCAATCGTCCTATTTAGGTTCCTAACGTTTCAAAATTGACTTAATGTTGTCCTGCCGTTAAGACAGGACAAAATTGAGACGATTTTGAAACGTTAGGGACAAAAACGAAACATAGAAATAAATTTTAATTTTATTCTTTAATAATATTAATTTCTTACTGTACATAATATTCAATTATTTTTAATCACATTACTTTCATTCTAAATAAATTTATTTTTTTTTAATTTTACACTTAAAGTAATGTAATTTTTTTATAAATAAATAAATTTTACACTTTCATTCTAAATAAATAATGTAATGTGATTAGAATGAAAGTATAAAATTATAAAAAAAATATAAGTAATGTGATTAAGTAATGAAAGTAAAATTACATTATTTAGAATGAAAGTGTAAAATTTATTTATTTATAAAAAAAATTATATTACTTTAAGTGTAAAATTATAAAAACCTATTTAAGTCCCTAAAGTTTCAAAATCGTTTCAATTTTGTCCCGCCGTCAATTCTATTAATGGATCCCTAACGGCAGGACAACATTGAGTCAATTTTAAAACGTTAGGGACTTAAATAGGACGATTGAAATGTTAGGGACAACTTTGGGACTTACCCCAAACGTTGGGGACAAAAACGATACTTGACTCTTTTGTGATTTTATTTTTCAAAGAAAGAATAACTAACTAAACTGCCATGGTGGGGTCAGGAATTATTAGGTGGGGCCCATGAAAATTTAAATCTGCGTTGCCTCCCTTGATCATAGCTCCTCCATCAAGCCTGCATTTTTATCTCGTCCTAACCTACAAGACAAAACTAAACAGAGTTAAAAATTCACAGATTTTCAATAAAACTTAAATCAAACATTCCCAAACTTTTTCTCAAGGTGCAGAATCTGTCTTCACAGAGGGGTTTTGTAAAAATATCAGCAATTTGGTCTTCAGATTTTACAAATTGAATATCAATAGTTTCCTTTTGCACATGTTCTCTAATGAAATGATATTTAATTTCAATGTGCTTTGTTCTTGAGTGCAAAACAGGATTTTTTGAAATGTTTATAGCACTCATATTATCACAAAATAAAGGTATACTATTTATTTTTAATTTGTAATCTTCTAATTGTGTTTTTAACCAAATTAATTGAGTGCAACATGCAGATGCGGAAATGTATTCTGCTTCAGCTGTGGATAAAGCCACTGTGGCTTGCTTTTTGCTTGACCACATATTGAGTGAGCTTCCAAGGAAGCAACACATGCCGGATGTGCTTCGTCTATCCACTCTATCTCCCGCAAAATCTGCATCACAAAACCCTACTGCACAAAAGTCATCAGATTTAGGATACCATAATCCATAATCACAAGTTCCCTTAATGTATCTAATGATGCGTTTAACATCCGTGAGATGTGATTCTTTTGGGTGAGATTGGAACCTTGAACATACACCCACACTTTGGACAATGTCCGGTCTAGAGGAGGTAAGGTACATGAGTGAACCTATCATTCCCCTATACCTTGTTTCATCCCCATCTTGACCATCATCATCCTTTTCAAGTTTTGTGTTCGGATGCATCGGTGTACCCATTGATTTGGAATTTTCTAGGCCAAACTTTTTAATAAGTTCTTTTGCATACTTTCCTTGGTAAATAAAAATACCACTAGGAGTTTGTTTAATTTGGAGGCCAAGAAAGAAAGTAAGCTCTCCCATTAAACTCATTTCAAACTCACTAGTCATGAGTTTTCCAAACTCTTCACACAAGGAAATGTTGGCCGATCCAAATACAATGTCATCACCATAAACTTGAACAAGGAGTATATCATCATTAGATGCTTTAATAAATAAAGTAGTGTCGGTGGTACCCCTTTGAAATTGATTTTCCAACAAGAAGGCACTAAGCCTTTCATACCAAGCTCTTGGAGCTTGTCTAAGACCATAAAGAGCCTTAGTTAATTTGAAAACATGATTTGGAAACTCTTTTTGTTCAAAACCGGGGGGTTGTGCCACATACACTTCTCTATCAATAAAGCCATTAAGGAAAGCACACTTAACATCCATTTGAAACATTTTGAAACCTTTATGGGCGGCATAGGCAAGAAGCAATCTAATTGCTTCCATTCTAGCTACCGGAGCAAAAGACTCATCAAAATCTATACCCTCTTCTTGATTGTAACCTTGGGCCACTAATCTAGCCTTGTTACGAACAACTTGTCCATCCTCACCAAGCTTATTTTTAAATACCCACTTAGTACCGGTAACTTTCTTACCATTCGGATGAGGTACTAGTGTCCAAACCTCATTCTTGTCAAATTGAGCAAGCTCCTCTTGCATTGCTTTAACCCATGATGGGTCCTCAAGAGCTTGTTTGACATTGTTGGGCTCTATTTGTGACAAGAGAGCAAGATTGCTAGGTTCTGTTTGCCTTTTGGTGGATGATCTTGTTGTTACTCCTTGAGAGGGATTACCAATGATGAAGTCATGAGGATAACCCCTCATGGACTTCCATTCTCTAGGCTTTCGGACAGGTGTAGAGCTTTGATGAACTTCTGGTGGTCTCACTGTTTCAGTTGCTCGTACCTGCTCAGGAGACAAAATGGAAATGTCTCCTCCAATTTGACGAGACAAAACTGGACTGGCAGATTCTTCATTCTGAACAGATTTGGGATTTTCTTTGCTTGTTCCAACTTCTTCACCATCTGAATCATTATCTATCACAGTACTGGGAATTAAGTTAGAATCACAAAAAGTAACATGTATGGATTCCTCTATAGTCCTATGCTCCTTGAGATAAATTCTATAGGCCTTGCTTGTGGTGGAATATCCAACAAACATTCCTTCATAGGATTTTGGATCAAACTTTCCAAGATTTTCTTTATTATTAAGCACAAAACATTTGCATCCAAAAACATGAAAGTACTTAAGATTTGGAGGGGTTCCTTTCCATAGCTCATAAGGGGTTTTCTTTAACCCTTTTCTAATGATTGTTCTATTCAAAATATAACATGCTGTGTTCACAGCTTCAGCCCATAAAAATTTAGGAATCTCATTCTCACATAGCATAGCCCTAGTCATCTCTTGAAGGCTTCTATTCCTTCTTTCAACCACCCCATTTTGTTGGGGGGTTTTAGGGCATGAAAAATTATGAGAAATTCCTAAGTCATCACAGAATTTTTCAAAATCTTGATTTTCAAATTCTCTTCCGTGATCACTTCTCAAATGGGCAATTTTCAAATCCTTTTCATTTTGAATTTTCTTACAAAGGGTGGAAAAAGCATAAAAGGCATCATTCTTATGAGCAAGGAAAAGTACCCAACCAAATCTAAAGTAATCATCTAAATTTGATAATCTGAAAAATCATAAAAATGATTCTTGAAGCAAGAAAAAGCAGCAAAGAACAAAGCTTGCAGAAAAAAAAAAGAAGAAAAAAAGGGGCGAAAAAAAAAATAGAAAAAAAAATATAGAAAGAAAAAGAAAAAGCAAGCAGAAAAAGCCAATAACCCTTAAAACCAAAAGGCAAGGACAAATAAAAAGGAGCCCAAGGCTTTGAGCATCAGTGGATAGGAGGGCCTAAAGGAATAAAATCCTGGTCTAAGCAGCTAAACCAAGCTGTCCCTACTTAGAAATTTGATACATGCTAGCATGTCCCAACTTTCTATGCCAAAGCCATTTTTCAGATTCAAGAGATGTAAAGCATGTTACATTTTGTTCCTTTAAATCCTCAAGAGTTAATCCATACACATTGTTACACCTTTTGGCTTCAAATAAAATATCCCTAGTTTTCTCACAAACAACCAAACAAACAAACTTCTTAAAAACAACTTCAAAAACCAAATCACACAATTGACTAACACTAAGAAAATTATGTTTCAAACCATGTACAAGGAGAACATCATTTATACAAGAAGAAAAATTTTTACCAACTTTCCCAACAGCCACTATTTTTCCTTTTGCATCATCACCGAAAGTGACAAGTCCTCCATCATAGTCATCAAGCTTCATGAAGAAGGTTGCCTTTCCGGTCATATGCCTAGAGCATCCGCTGTCCATATACCACATATTTTCTTTCCATTTGGATGCTAGGCACACCTACAAAACAAGCTTAAGTGACCTTAGGTATCCAAATTTTCTTGGATCCTTTCACGTTAAACCATCTCTTATGTCCTAAGCCATTGTAATAAAAAATAACTTTACAAACTTTATCACCAATCATTCTTTCACCAAAGAAACATTGAATAGGAAAGTGTCCATTTCGATTGCATAGCCTACAAAATTTTGGCGTTGATGTTTTGTTAAAGTAGGTGGGGTCTTGATACCTTGCATCATTTTAAGATGAAGCAATGTTTTCAAAATGAGATTTTTCAGATTTATAAAACCCCAACCCAGCCTTGTCATAGAGGTTTTTGACTAGCCAAGATTTGATTCAAATTTTCAGAACTTTGGGTGAATTTGGCCAAGTCTTCCTTAAGCCTTTTAACCTCTTTAAGCAACTCTTCATTTTGCTTAAAACAATCTACATATGAAAGAACGGAATGATTACTTTCACAGCTCTTAATTTGGGCTCTTAACTGCTTATTTTCCTCAACAAGATCACAAGCAGTTTCGGCCTCTCTTACTTTCTCTTTAAGAAAACTATTTTCAGCTTTAAGAATGGTGATTTGTTGTTCAAGCTCTTGATTTTCCAGCAGAAAACAACTTATTTTTTTAGAAAGGTGGTCTATCATAAGATGAAGATCTTCAGTGTTAGGGTTATGAAAGACTACCTGATCTATGTGATCTGCCATGAGACATAGTTGTGACTTGGTCTCGATTTCTTCATCATCATCATCTGAGTCATTCTCCAAGTCTTCCCATGAGGCCATCAGTCCCTTCTTCTTTACTCTTTTTGGCTTCTCCTCCTTCTTTAACTTGGGACAATCAGATCTGAAATGCCCCATTTCCTTGCAATTGTAACAGGTTACTTTGCTAAGGTCTTTCTTCATCTTCCTTGAGCTGCTGCCTTTGCCTTTGAGCTTCACCATTTTCATGAATTTTTTTGCAAACAACACAAACTCATTTTCAGAAGAGTTATCACTGGATTCATCATCCAGAGGGTTAGTCACAGAAGAAAAAGCAATTCCTTTCTTTTTTGAATATTTTTTCAAATAGGTGTTTTCAAAAGCAAGAAGATTTCCTCTCAAATCATCAACTGTCATGGAATCTAAGCTACTGCTCTCAAAAATAATTAAAGCTTTTGTTTCCCACTCTTTTGTAAGACATCTCAACACTCTTCTCACTAGCACAGATTCTGAATGTGTAATTCCCAGAGCATCTAAGCCAACAATGATGGTGTTGAACCGTTCGAACAGTTCATCAATGGATTCTCCTTCCTTCATTGCAAACATTTCATATTCTCTGTTCAACATGTCTGTCCGAGTCTTTTTAACAATGGTGGTTTCTTCATGAGTGATTTGTAGCTTGTCCCAGATCTCCTTTGCCGTTGTGCATCGTGATACCCGTCGGTACTCCTCAAAGCTGATAGCACAGTTGAGCAGGTTTACTGCATTGGCATTTAATTCTACCTTCTTCCTATCTTCCTCAGTCCATCTTGCTTCTGGTTTGAGAGAGACTACTCCTTCAGCACTTGTGGTAGTTGGAAATTGAGGCCCTTCCAGGATAATCTTCCAAAGTCTGTAATCCACTGCTTGTACAAATATCTTCATCCTCTCCTTTCAATAGGTATAATTTTTCCCATTGAAAAGAGGAGGTCTGTTGCTTGATTGACCTTCAATCAGATTATAGGACACCACATTTGCGCCACTGTTTTCTGCCATGAGGATCTTTACTCCAAGCTGCAAAGCTTGATCTCTTTGAGACCAAGCTCTGATACCAATTGATGGTTTCAGTGGCTAAGAGAAGGGGGGTTGAATCTTAGCCCCCTTTTTTGCTTGCTAACACTTGCTGGACTTAGAGGAGACTTTTCTGTTTTTAGCTCGTCCCTAGCCACGAGACTTTTTCATTTTGTCTCGTCACTTGGCACGAGATATTTTTTGTTTTTGCTCCTGTGCAGTAGAAAACAGAAATGGAGTAGGAGAGAAGGAAGATTACACCAAGATATATCCTGGTTCAGCTGCTAAGAGCAGTACAGCCTACATCCAGTCTCCATCACAACAATGATGGAATTTCACTATAATCAACCTGATTACAAACTGTAAAGTGCTAACCCAACTTACAAGGGGATTTCCACAGAATCATGAAACACAACATAGATGAACAAAGGAACTCTAAGACATCTATGGCTTTTTCTTTTAATTTTGCACTCTCGGCCTTTTTCCGCTCTATGGCTTTTTCATACAAACCTCACTGTTTGCCTTTTTTTTATGAGAATCAAGACATGACAAAATTAAACAGAAAAATACAAAACAGAATACATTGAAGGAGAAGAAAATCTGTAAGCTTAGGTAGCTCTGAGAATCCTGTGCCTTGCACTCTCAATGCTTACTTCTAACTCTTTGCTCCAACCAGTGGCTGTTCCCCCTTTTTATAGAAGAGAGAAGCCTCCACACTTGAAGCCAAAAACCCAAGCCAACTTCCTTCTTCTCCAAGAAAACAGAACCGGTTCGGCCACATAGAGAGAGAAGAGATAACGGACAATGACCGAAGAAGAAGAAAGAATGAGAGAGAAAAGAGAATCTGAAGAAAAAGCAATTCAAAGTGGTTAAACTAATTAATTAAAAATAGCTTGCTTTTACTTCCCTTAGTGTGGCGTGTAGCAATGATGCCTTCAATCAAATCAATCTTCTCTCACTTGCTTATGTTCCCAATGCTTAAATTAACTTTGAAATCCTTCCAAGAAGTGTAATGGAATCCGTTGGAAGCATTGAGGCTTTGTTTTCTTTGCTTCATGGATTCGGACAAAGCATGAGGAATTCTCATCTCAAATGGAATTGGGCTTAGTTGCAATAATAATTAAATCAGGCCCAATAGCAACATTTGCTTTCCTGATGAATTTTGGAACATGCATAAAGCAAATAGGAAGGCATTTTTCAACTTGGACTTGTAGCCATAATAGATTAAATTGGCCCAAGTAACATAAAGAATTAAATCAGCCATATTCATCATATATTATCAAAACCAAGGACTGAATGTAATTTGGGCTTGCACTAGAAATTTGTTTTTTGGCCCAATATTAAAACCTGTAACAAAATTATTTAATCAATATATGTTAAATGAAAATCAGATTAATAATTTTGTAATTAATTATTTTTAATAATGTTTAGTCATCACAAATATTAATTTAGAGTTTTCCAAACTCATCAATACCAAATTAAATCTCCTAGGATCTTTCCCATACTTTGATACCCAAAATTAAGCCCAAGAGTCTTAAAATGGTGTCTCAGAAGTGTACAAGCTTGTTGGGAAGGTGAAATAGTTGAAAACAAGAATTTAGTTTGAAAAACAGGGCATGTGCGTATGTACATGGGTGTGCGTGCGCATGCCCAAAGAGATTTTCAAAGAGTGTACGTACGCATAGAGGTGTGCGTACGCACAAGTACAAAATTTCAAAATTCTGTTCGCTCACACAAGGTGTGCTAGCGTCCTCAACAAACTACCCTTCCCAACGTGTGCGTGCGCATAGGTTGTAAATCTTCATTGGTTATGTGCGTGCACAGGTTGTGCTAGCGCCCTCAATCAGAGGCCTTCCCCTCTGTGTGCGGACAGGTTCGAAAAATCACAGGGGTGTGCGTGTGCACAAGGCTGTGCGTGCGCACATATCAGAAATTACAAAATTCTATAACATTACAGATTTTTCAGATTTTGACACCAAACTTTCCACATTCATATCTTTTTCTACCGAATTCAGATTTCCACAAAATTTAAACCATTTTAAAGCTTGTTCAATTTCCTTTCATTTGATATAAAATACATTGAATTTCAAGCATGGTAGTTCAAGATATGATTCATAGAAGTTTACCAAATTTTCAGTTTTACCAAAAATTCACAAATTATCAATTTCCCAATTTTCACAACTTAAACTAACCCAAACCACATTAACTCCATCCCACATCAAATCTTACCATTTGCCATACCTCAATTCACCCCTCCACCTTATGAGATCATCAATTCTCATTATCAAATACATGGTAATATATTCATATTTCCACCAACACATTAATCAAATATCATTTCACCCTTACCAACCATCATTATAATCAATTTCAATCTCAATCTCCAATATCAAGCTACCAACATCAACATTGCAATTTATCAACATTTCAAATCATCAAATCATCATATATTATCATACAACACTTCCATCAACATAGCCAAAGCTCATCAATTTATCATTCATCATTCATCATATCTCAACAAACCAAATAACCCATACAATCCAATCCTATCCTATGGGTCAATAGCCTAAGTGTCCAGAAATATTGTATACTACATAGAGGAAACCGAAACCATACATTGGCCGATTCCCAATATGTACCAAAATCCCAATTGAGCACAAGTTGAGCTTTCAACCACAATCCAAGTCACCAATCAACTCCAATCAAGCACCAACAATCACCAACAACTTCCAAAATTACCAATAATCACAACTTCAAGCTATAATACACATAATTTACAATAATTCAACCTAGGGTTCATCAAATCCACAAAACCATAAGAGAGTTGATTTGCTCACCTTACCCAAGGTTGATTGAGTGCAAACCCAATAGGAATCAAATGCTAGAGTGTACCTAAATACCTAAAATCACAAAATTTCAATTAATCCAAAGCCCTAAATTTTCAAAATTTTAGAAGGAAAAACTGAGAAGGATTTCGTGATTACCTTACCAGTTTCTTGGACAGATTTTGTAGAGCTCTTCGTGAGGAACGCATGGCCGCAAATGGTGCGGCGATCGGAGCTCCGTAGCTTAAGTTATGAGCTTAGGAAGTTCTATGTGAATAGTGACAATGGAGTCTCCTCTCCTTCTTCTCTTATCAGCTGGTGGTGTTGTGTTTAAGTGTGTTGTTGCTAAATGGATTCATTAAATAAACCTATTTATATATTGGGCTTGGGCCCAACTTAGGTCCGATCCAACCCGTTAGCGTTTTTAGCTCGTTCGGTCCAATTTTGGGCCAAACCTTTAAAATTAACGCCTGGTTTTTTATTTCTAATATTTTTCTATGGTTTTTCATTGTTTTCACTTTTTCTCGCACAGTATCGGGTAGACTTAAACCGGTTCGACCGGTTCGGCTGCCGATTCGCGGTTTTTCTCGATTTTTCGCAAAAAAATACATTTTCTGACTCAGAAAAATCTACTGAATCCAAAAATCATATTTAAATCTTCAAATTCTCATTCTAAATTGTCGGATCCTATTTTGGGTAATTTAATTATCTAATTAGGCGGTTAATTAGTCGCGATTCTTACAATATACAATAAAGGATATTTTAAAAAATAACTAAATCAGTTTCATATCTCTATTATATATAATAGATTCTAAATAAATATATAAATATAATTTATTTAAAGCTTCTAGATAAAATATATAATAATTAACAATCAAAATAACAGCTGCAATGTTGGCTTGATGGAACAACCATGGTCCATGGGGTAAAAGTCCTTTATTATATCCTCCCCCAATTCAGATTTTGAATAAAATAGTATTCCCTAGCCTATGCCACTATCATCTAATCATCCCATGAATCTGATGAATAAATTCAGAAACATAACATTGAATTTGTGAAGGAATGTACTATATCTATGGGAGTTGGTTATAGTTAATATTTTGGTATTTTGTATTATTTGATAGTACTCAATGAATTCATTCTTTTCCAATTTTCACCATAAGGGCATTGAGATTTTATACCATCTTAATTACCTTTTTAAGTTTGAATTCTGAGTTTTCAACCGTTTCTAAAATTAAATAAATATGTAAAATATCTAAAATTAAATAGTTCAATGTGGTGGTGGTAGTGGTGAGATTGAATTGAGTGAGCGAAGTATTGGTTACTTGGAAGTTGGAATTTGACACTTGATGGGGATATGATTATCCAAAATAGGAATATGGATAGAATGAAGCACAAAAATAACGTGTAAAATGTGACAAAGATGCAGCAAAAACTGCACCTGAATGATCTCAAACACATGTTGATGATGGTGATTTGTGATAGGTAATAACAATGATTGATAATTAATTATGAATATGGTGTAACATTTTAGTCTATATATATTTGTAGAGGGTACCCTAGCTTATGATTGCATGTGTTGAATATGGTGTGTAATTTCTTGAGATTTTTCTAGGGGATTTCCTTGTAATAATGTTACGTACAAAGCATATAAAAGAAGCATTGACTTTTGATAACCAAGTAAGGAACTCTTATTTTCAATGGGTTTGCCCATCAGGAAAGCTCTGCTCAAAGTAGAACAAGAGTATGAATAGTTATACTTAGTCATAATTAAATATTCATATGTAATTAGTATAAATAATATATATTTATTTAGCAATATGTCTATTAATTAATTTGGATTGGTCAAGTGATCAGCTTATTTGTTCATTTAAATAAGTGTCAGTGAAGAAGAGAGAAAATTTGAAAATTAAGAAAAGGTTAAACTGGAAATTTGTGAGGGAATATACTATATATATGAGTTAGTTTGTTAATCTTTTGGTATTTTGTAATAAAACACTGAAAGAAGAAAAAAAAATAAAGATAAAAAATATTGTGGTTTGTGTTTTTTATTGAAAAATTATAAAAAAAAGCTAAATATATATTTAGCATTATCTATGAAAGATAAAAATAAATAAGGATAAGATAATAACAAATAAAACAATAAAAGTTAAAATTGTGATTAAATTTATGTATTCTATTAGACTGAATTTATAGACTGGTGTGAGACTTCTTTATTGTTATTATAGGCTAATGTAAAAGGGTGGTTTAATACGTTCCCAAAAACTGAAAGATGAAAAATATCAAGAACACCAAGCTTATGAAATTAAAATAAAAGGGTTGATGAGACAAAGACTTGATGAAGATGTCAGCTAATTGCCCGGAAGAAGAAATTTGGAAAAGTTTCATCACTCCAACTTGAGTTTTCTGTTGGAAGTAACAATCAATCTCCAAATGTTTGATCCATTCATAAAAAATCAGATTAACAACAATACGAAGGACACTCTGATTATCATAATATAAAACTAGTGGTCGGATTAGAAAGATGCGTAAAAATTATAACACGTTGAGTATCCATTAAAGTTCACAAGTTGTGTTGGCAAGTGCACGATATTTTGCTTTGGTGGATGAGCGGACAATGGTGATTTATTTCTTGATCTTCCAAGAGACTAAAGAGCTGCCCAACAAGAAACAATAGCATGTTAAAGATTGCTGAGTGTCAAGACATCCAGCCCAATCAGAATCACTAAAGCCGAGAATCTGAATCTCTGAAGTTCTGGAGAAGAAAATTCCTTTTCTGCGGCTACTTTTTAGGTAACTCAACACTTGCTTTGCGGCTTGAAAATGAAACTGAGTAGAAAACGCCAAAAATTGACTTAATTGTTGTGTTGCATACATGATGTCTAGTCTCGTGATGGTAAGATATATGAGGTGACCAACCGAACGTCGATAGACAAAGGGACCTGAGAGAAGGGGACTGTTGTCTTGATGAAGTTTTGTAGCACTATCCATGGAAATCGAAGTTGGTTTGGCACCTAACAAGCCTGAGTTTTCTAAAAGATTAAGACAAAATTTTCTTTGAGAGAAATTTTTTTTTTTTTGATTGAGCAACTTCAATACCCAAAAAATATTTCAAAGGACCCAAATCTTTAATTTTAACATGCTGGTTCAAAATTGTTTTAACAATAGCAGGTTCAAAAATAGAATTTTCAGTTATAACAATATCATTAACGTAAACCAGAAGAATAGAGATTTCATCACCACTGAATTTAACAAACAAACTATAATTGAAAATGGTCTACTGGTATCCATGAGATAGTAAAAGATTGGAGAGTTTCTCATACCACATGCGACTAGATTGTCGTAAACCGTATAGAGATTTCAACAATTTGCAACATTGATTCAAGAGAGTTGGCACAATTCCAGAGAGCAGAGACATATAAACATCTTCCGAGATGTCATCGTGCAAGAAAGTATTATTGACATCTAGTTGGTGTATGGGCTAGTGTTTCATGGTTGCCAAAGCCAGGACTAATTTGCTAGCAGCAGACTTGATAACAGGAGAAAATGTCTCTAAAAAATCAATACCTTCAGTCTGAGTGAATCCCTTAGCCACAAGACGTGTTTTATATCTATTAATGGAACCATCTAACTTACGTTTGATTCGATAAATCAACTTACAGTTAATCGGCTTAATACTTGCAGGACAACCAATATGATACAAAATTTTGTTTAACTCAAGGGCATCCAGTTTATCTTTCATGGCACTACGCCAACTAGAATGATTGTTGGCGTCCTTAAAAGATTTTGGCTCAACCTCATATTGTAGAGATAAAAGATAGGTTATATAAGCAGGAGAAATATAAGAAAAAGATATAACGGAAGAAATTGGATAAAGACACATTGAGAAAGTGAAATTTGTGCATGTGAGAGAAAAACATAATCGAAAAGGTAAGCTGGTGATCGGTGAGCTCGATGGCTGTGACGGAAAAAAAGGGGCTCCTCTAATGAAGGGGACGGTGATGATGGGCCTGATAGAGAAAAAGGATCTGGAGGAAGATAATGGTGTTGTGTTGGATGTAGAGGATTGAGATGTGTCTTAGTTTGGTGAGGCTTCGGGGGAGACTAAAGGAAGAATGGGAGATGTTGGTTGTGTAGTGAAGATGAAATATCAGAATGGATGGGTTAGTGGAAATGAGGTGTGACTCAATAGGAATAGGTTCAGACCCAAAAAGAAGACTAACTGAATTTTGTTTTTGAGGTATGTTTGATGATGTTGGGGTGGGTGTATGGAATTGGACATTTTTTATGACTAATGACAAGATCATTTCATAAAAAATTACATTTCTGAAAATCTCAATTCTTTTATCTTCTAAAACATAAATAATATATCTTTTAAAACCGTGTTAAAAACTAATAAACATAACTTTTTTGGCTCTTGGATCAAATTTTGATCTATTTGGCATTAGGGTAGAAACAAAACATAAGCATCCAAAAACTTGAAGGTCATGATAATTTGGTGGATGATTAAAAAAAAAACCTCAAATGGTGTTTTAGAATTAATTGTAGATTATAAAATCTATTAAGCAAATAAATAGCATGATTAAACGGCACAAGACAAAAAAAAATTATGGTAAAATAGATTGAAACATAAGAGCACAAGCTATATTTAAAATGTTAATTGTAAGAACCCGATTTTTGGTAAATAGACTTTTCTGGCCAATTAAAAATTAATTTTACAAAATTCCAAACCATGGCCCAACAAGAAATAGTGAGGCTGGCCCAATGGTAAAAAAATTAAAAATTAAAGAAAAAATAAAAAAAATAAAAAAGAAAACGACCATTAATAAGGTCAAAACTGACTTTATGAGGGTAATTAATCCCCCTAAGTCAAGTTTGACTAGTAAATAATAAATATTAGATTACCATTGGTTTATTTTTCTCACTAGAGACTTTTTGAGCCGGAAATTTACTTTTAGTGACAGTTTTGCATACGTCGAGAAAAACTCTTATGACCGAAAACTTCGAAATCAGTGGTAAAAATAATTTCGACCTTGGTAATTGTGTCCCGTGATTAATATTAGCCATCCATTTATGATTTATTTCTTTAAGAATAAATCTTAGCCATTAATTATTTCACCACACGGTAAAATTTACTTCGATCCGAATTTTTGACTAGTATTCCGCAAACGACTCCTAGAGACCCAAAATCTTCTTACTTGCCACCCAAGTAACTTGTCTCTCCTTCTTAACCTCTCGGACGGGAATATCTCATCCTTTCACCCCTCTCTGCTGTGTTTTTAACCTCGAGTAACTAACTGCGGTTAACTGTGGATAAGCTCGACACGTAAGTGCTAACCAAGCTTCTTCGTTTTCACGCCCCTTATTCATTGAAGCCCATCTCTTGACCACGAAAACTTCAGCCACTTTTACCATTATAAATTTAGCAAGACTTTGATTTTTTTTAATTAAGGAAGCATTGCCCGCAAAATTCATAAAACACTTTACACATTTTTACACTCTTTTGACCAAATTCTTGAGAGAGAAAGAGAAAAAATTCTTGCACCTATTATCTGTGCCCCAGCCCATATTTCAACTCTTCTTCCATTGTTCTTCATGTATTCTTCAAGGACTCAAACCATACAAGCACAAACTCTTGCCTGTTTTCGTTAATCCTTGCGTTTATATCAAAATTTCGGCTAGGTAAACTCTTGTTCTTTTTTCTTTTCTTTTCTTTTTTTAAAAATAGTACCCATGAAGAATTATTACTCTCTTTCATGTATTTAAAACTCCTCTTGAAGCACCCATGGAGCACGCCTAAGGACTTAGAGAGATTCGAGATCAAAGTGGTTGAATTTCGACGTTTTGCGACACTTTAGGCCCAAAACGAAACTCACCACCACCAGCTATGTTTCAGCCCTTGTGTGCACAATTTCTAGTATCTGAAAGGTTTACTAACTGAATTACATAAGAGGTAAGGGTTAGGATTAGTTAGATTATGTTTGTGCTTATTTTCAGTGTTCATATGAGCCATTTTTTGGTAATTTTGTGCTTGATTCTTAATTCTGGAAATTCAGTGATGCTTCTCTGTTTTTAGACTGTTATTTGAGTGATATATGAATCTTATTTGCCTCTGGAAAATGTATGGGACAGTAAAAAATTAATGGAGCACTTGGTGTTTAAGTTTCAAGCCTTAAAAGTCACTAAAAGTGGATAAAAATGAAAAATTGCACCCCTGAAAATCCATCCACTAAATGATCATGAAAGTTACATGTATAAGGGTTAAAAAGAAGTTAGAAGAGTGATTTTAATCCTATGGAACAAAGGTGTAAAAGTAAAAAGGGTGTTATAGCCACTTTTGGATAAAAAGAGGTTTAAAAATGTAATCTAATTGAAAGATAAGTAAAATTCTGAACTTAGTATCATTAAGGATAAATTAGTAATTATATAAATTAACTGGGTCAAAATTATAATTACAAGAAAGTTTTGGGTCTAAATAAAACTTTTAGTAAAAGTTAGAAGTAAAATGGTTAAAAGTGGTAACTAGAATAAGTAAATACATCAATAAAGGGTAAAATGATGTTTTACGTCTCTAAGGATAGAATTGGCATTAAATAAAAATATTATGGATAATTTGGTCATAAAAAAATATTAGGATTAATCCGGTAACATTTTGACGCTAAATTAGGTTAAACGGTAAACTAGAGTACTTAGGGGCATATTAGTAATTTTAGGTATAAAGTCAAATTAAAAATAATTCATTAACTTAATAGAAGGTAAGAAGGTCTTTTAGTAAAAATATGATGGCAGAATGATAAAGTAATAACATTAGTGGTGAAAGCGTCACTAAAAGTCTAAAGAAAACGGTAAAGAAAAGTCATGTACAAAAGAGCAAAATTGAAAATATATAAAAGTACTAAGGTAAAATAGTAAATGTGACAAAGGCTGAGTTTAAAGAGCAGAGACCGGGCACAAGTTTTATTTAAAAAGAAAGGGAGAGAAGTCCCTTAGAGACAAATTTTATTGAGATGTGCCACGAAAAAAGAACTGTAAACCCCAAGGTGTTAGAGGTTGTTTGGAGGCGGGTATTACCCACTGACTGCTAAAACTCTGTTTCCCTTTGTGCGTATATTATGGCGTCAAGCTTTGCAACGATTGCCTGTTGTCAAGGACTGGTGGTATTTTTAACCACATTGATACGTATGCACGAACGGACGCAATTGGGAAACCATATGTAGGACAAGTTCCTAGGTAATGTCGGGTTGCAGGTAGTCAACCGACGCATGAGCTCATGGCCTGCATAAGACCAGGCATGCATCATACTTGGTTGCTGCATTGTCTATGTTTGTGATGGTTTACTTGTACTTGTGATTGTATTTTGTCTTTGCTTCTTGTATTATGTGCTTGGTTACTATTCTGTTATACACTTGTACTTGTACTTGTTTGTGTGACTTACTGACCTAACTGCGTGAAGTCTTAGACTTAGGCTACAGAACCCCTTAGGTTTTCCTGTATAGTACCCTGCTGGGAACCTTAGGTTCTCACCCCTTACTTTCCTGTTCCGTAGATGCAAACCGGTGAGATCTTCTTTGAGTTTCCATCCTTGGGAGTAGCAAGCAGTAGTAGCATTACCGGAAGGTCAGATAGACTTCTCTTACTTCCACACAGTACTTTCGTATTTCTTCAGCTACCAGGGATTGATGACTAGCAGTAGGTATAATAGTAGCAGTGGTAGTATTTGTCTTTGCCCTCGCTTTGTATAGACTTTTAGAGGGCTAGGTGCTTTTGTAAATACCTATATAAACAAGTTAGAATAGGTCCCAGACTTGAGTGACTCTTGTGAGTCGAGGCTTGATAGTATAAACATAGAGTTTGTAAATATTTTCATGAATAAGTAACGACGTAACCCAATATGAATTATAATGTACTAAACAGTACAACATTTTGGGCCTATGGCCACGGTTTTTTTTGTCACAGTTTTTTAAAAAAGGGTGGCTTAAAAGGGTCTATGGTCACGGTTTTTAGGAGTGACCAAAAAGGGTCTATGGTCACGGTTTTTCAAAAAAGGGTGACTAAAGGGGTCTATGGTCACGGTTTTTGGGGGTGACCTAAACATGTCTATGGTTACGGTTTTGGAGGGTGACCTAAAAGGGTCTATGGTCACGGTTTTGGGGGTGGCCTAAAGGGGTCTATGGTCACGGTTTTAGGGGTGACCAAAAAGGGTCTATGGTCATGGTTTTTCAAAAAAAAGGTGACTAAAGGGGTCTATGGTCACGGTTTTCGGGGGTGACCTATACATGTCTATGGTCATGGTTTTGGAGGGTGGCCTAAAAAGGTCTATGGTCATGAATTTGGGGGGTGGCCTAAAGGGGTATATGGTCACGGATTTTAGGGGTGACCAAAAAGGGTCTATGGTCACGGTTTTGGGGGGTGACCTAAAGGTATCTATGGTCACGGTTTTGGGAGTGACCTAAAAAGGTATATGTTCACGGTTTTTTGAAAGGGTGTCCTAAAAAGGTCTGTGGTCACGGTGTAAGGGGGTGGCCTAAAGGAGTCTATGGTCATGATTTTAGGGGGTGACCTAAAAGGGTCTATGGTCACGGTTTCTCGAAAGGGTGACTTAAAAGGGTTTACAGTCATGGTTTTGGAGGTGACCTATTGGGGTCTATGGTCATGGTTTTGAAGGGTGACCTAAAAAGGTCTATGGTCACAGTTTTACTAAAGGGTGACCTAAAAGGATCTATGGTCACGGTTTTGGTGGGTGACTTAAAAGTGAATATCTTATATATTTAAAATTTAAAAAATTTAATAATTAAAACTAATGACAATTTTATATGATTTACTTTAA